>NC_090069.1:1632465-1747465 GCF_038355195.1 Osmerus mordax | reverse complement strand
CAACAAGGTGATAAATGGCACGGAAGAAGCACATACTGAAAGGGGGGTCCATTGGAGAGTATTAACACAAGGAAAGTGGATGACCATTTGCAGACAGACTAAAAGGACAAGCGTTTTATTTCCTTTCCTTAAACCAAAAAGGTAGCCAACACAGAAACAATATTGACAGAGCTAAAAGGGGTTACATTTTTTCTTTTCAGCAAACAAGAAAATGACAAGGGCTATTCCAAGTTTGAAATGTATTCAACAGCAGCTAGGTATACTAATTTCGAGATGCATTTTGCATTCTTACCAACACCAACATGTTGGGTATGGTGACCATGTCAGACTCATTCCCCGCAGACATGTCGGGCTCAAAGTAATAGGACCGATATTCCAGATACGACACCGTCTCGTTGGGGTGGAACGTGATGTTTTGCTTCTGAATACGCTTCCTGAAATTAGACAAATCTTGCTTTAAAAATGTTGTCCAATTCTGTAAGCATATATTCCCTCAAGGAGTGGGGTGGCTGAACTGTGTGGAATGAGGGGAATAAATTAAATGCACGTGGCGAGGGAGGTAAAGTAGAACCGAACTGGAGAAAAGGAAGAATTATTCAGAATTTGGTTTATTCGCCATGCATGTTATACAAACACAGAATGGTGGTCAACATAGTGCAATCAGATTCTGAGATAAGGTGGCTTATGCATAGTGTAATTCTCATCTCATTTGTATTCAGCATGTGGCCATGTTGTACAATCGTGAGTTTAAGGGCTTTCGTTAAAATCTCAAGAATCCATGATGTTCTAATCAACTGTAACAATAAGCCCACAAAGTAAAACTCCATACTTCCGCTTCTATGCACACAGCCAAAAATCCAGAACCCTTCTTCTGGATTCCACAGTGTTGACCTACATACAGGCTATTGTATGGACCACCATCTAACTGTACCCCAAGGGTCAAGGACTCAAAACGAAATGGTACATAAACCATTAGGTTACTATACACAGACCTTTGCCCTCTGAGTTACGACCTGTTAAGAGAACTTGGGCAAAAGGGATGCTGCACATCTGGAGTTCTTGAAAGCAGTTGGAATTATTTACATTAGCCAGCAACACCCAAATTCCACATACCAATTTGACAGAGCACAGGTCAACAGTTGTTTAAAACATGTGCAATTTCTGAAAGAGATGATCATTTAGCATAAACTATAACTAAACTTGGTAAATGTCAGAAGCCTGGCCAACACAGCTGCGACAGGGAAGAAGCTATATTGAACGGGCGCTTGAGAGTACTCAAGTCCAAGCAACAATAACTAGACCGAAACGTTTTGGTGAACTGATTCCTGCTCCGTTGTCGGAGGTGAATGTCGGGCACGACAGTTCTTCGCATAAACGCACGTGACTCACTGAGCATAGTAACCCAACACCAACTGTGAGGCAAGCAAGCCTGCCCCGTCTGCCACTTCTTCCTGTAAACAGCACTGGGGAGGCAAACAGCTAAACCGTTTTGACTCTAAAGCTAGAGACTGGACATTTCTATTCAATTCCTCCTTCCCCTTGGGTCCGATTTCTTCTAGTGAGTGGACGGTATGCACGGGTACAGCCCCAGGTTAGGAGAGCCAGCACCTCTGTACTGAGACCAGACACATGGCTCTGGGTCTGCATGCTCACTGCTGCCAAGAGCACTTCCCTCTCAAAACTGCTGAACTCACGCAACAACCCACACAACGCCAGTACCTCATTAGATAAGCGGAATGAAATTTCAAGTGGGAAATCAACACTGGGAATTGGGTTAACATTGTTTTCATTTAGCAGGCTACTTCCATCCAAACCTATGGACAAGGGGGGATTTTTTTTACCTTAAATATTTTTGATCTGACCTATCCAGGATTTGCCTAACAGGTTTGGGTATGTGGTTTGCACGCAGTCACCTGTAGACATATGGGCCTTTCTGTTCCACCATGGGCTTCTCTCCCAAGAGGATTTCTTTAGGGTTGAGAACGTTGAAGAAATAAACAGACATGTAGAAGGGAACTGGGACATCTTTCCACATCGTGTAGGTCATTTCATTACTCGGGTCAATCACTGTATTCTACGAGAGAGAGAGCGAGAGAGAGAGAGAGCGCAGAACAATTCGAGTAAATCTCGACAGTTTTAACAGAAAGTATTTTTACAAAGTTTAAAAACGTATTACATGAAAATTACACTGGGTCACTAACAAACTGTTAGAAAACACAATTGGTTAGGGTGTTCCAATTCTAAAAATAAATGCAAAATAAAACCAATGGTCAGAACGTTGGGTTGAGCTGTTGGTGTTCGTGACTGAGCAGCAAAACTGCAGGATAAAACGAGTAGCCCAACCAGCAATGTTTTCCTAATAAATTCAGCATTGAGTAGCCTATTCCCTTAGCGTTTGCATAACGTCTCTGGATTTTTTTAAAGACTACCTATTTTAACTTCCTCGTGTCGTTCCATCAGTTCCCCTACAGGCAACTAATTCTATAGCAAAACGTATAGGTGGCAAGACAATGCAACCGTGAAGACAAGACCACAATATCCTGTTATGGAACTATTAAGAAAATTATGCGAAAGGTTAGTAAACAAAAAAAGACGCATTCTAAAAAAAGTCATAGCTAAGGTAGTCTATATTTTACTTACCTTTACAATTTGGTCGTCAATAATTACTGGTCCAACAAATACAAGAACAGTCCCAAAAACCACGGTCAGAATCCCTGCGACTAAAAACCCAATAGCCACCTTCGTTCTGTTCACAGCCATGATCACTGATTAACTGAGTCTTCGAGCAAGTTCAAGTCAATAACGATTGATAACAAAACACAAACTGTAATGGATTAAGTCCACGGCTTTGTTCGGACCAAGTATGGTTTTAAACTGGCACGACAGGATTCAAAGTCGACAGAGTATTTTGAGTTGCCACTGCCACCGCACCTTCTACCTCGAAAAGCCTTCCCTAACGCTCCCACTTAGAAAGAGGGTCTAACCTAAATGATTTGGATCAAGATGGTCTAAACTGGTGTTTTTATTAAGGTGATTTGGCCACACCTCCGGAGCGCAGAGGTTTATGGGAGATGTAGTCTGTGGGTCTAAAAGGGCTCGCTGAGTAGTTCAAGTCACAGTTTTATGTAATTGTGCAACTACAGAGCTGACACGTTGTATTTGTGCTACACAACAACACATAGGCTAGGCTATTATTATAACATAAACTAAATGTAACAATACCAACTAAATTAAGTTGATTGCCTCAATATATAGAATGATAATTAGAGTAGCCCACCTATAAGTTTAAAACCTATACAAATGGACTGATAAGAATTCTAAGAATATGTTTGAATCCACAAACCTTCATTCATTGCAGGTCTTTGAGAAGGACCCATGACAAATGGGTTAGAGTAATATATATATAATAATCCCATGTGAGCAGAAATGTCCTTAAAATGATTCCTACTTTTAGTCTGCTGTTTAAAATGGAAGTGGAGTGGCCATTTAAAACCGACAATCGTACACTAAACCACAGATTAGGGTTGATATTCACAGAGCCGACCACATCTTTATCCATAGACTTGGTTAATTTGGGTGATGAAGGGCTTTACTTTCAGTGAGCATACTCATGACCCGTCCGCAAGTTGGAGGAAACAGACGGTATAAGAAGTCAATTTACTATGACAGCTGCTCATCTGACTATTCTGTGAAATCGCCGTTTCTGTACTATGCTGTAAGCGTCAAAGCAGGACTTGTTGTTTGAAAGGTTAATTGAGTCTGGAACAAGTTTTCTGTCACATGTCTTCCTGTCTAAATGCTTATGCAAGCATTCTGAGGGCACACTAAATAACAATGCCCACACACACCCCAGTTTTAAACACATGCAGTTCAATCACAAGGGGTTCCGCCCAAGAGATCCTTTAGGATCGGTTCAAACTATGTATTTGATCTACAAAAAGTATGCTATAGGGCAGAACATAGACTATGGACGCCGCGGTATAGGCATTGCAGACTATTTCGATTTTGAAAGACAAATGTATATAGAATAGAAATTGTATGTATTTTCCAGTTTCTGAACACTTATTCGACCGCTATTTTCACTTCCACATGTGATTCCTATTTCCAAGTCACAAGGCAGCCTATACCATTTTATACATGACACCTGATCACACATGATCAGGCGATGACACTTGGAAGCAACAGTAGCTTTAAGAATCCCTCCAATATAACGTATTTAATATTGTATGTAAAGTGCGTCCAATTAGCTGACTCGATTTATGCATGCATCTCCTCAATAATGCATCTTCGTTTTTTGTGATTGATTCAGTTGTGATCGAGAGGAGGAAGGACGGGAGAAGTGAACGTTTGAGACGCACCCCCGGTATGCTACTGCAGCATTCAGCCAAGAGAGGCTAATCAACCTAATTCAGCCGACAAACTAGAAACCCCAAATATGACCGTCTCAGCTGGCCCCTTGTCCCGTAGGATGCCGTAGAACGCCCCCTATCTTCCTAAATCGGTTGTGCGTGCACAAAATAATTCTAAATACATTAAATAAAAAATTTAAATTACATATTTATCACAGTTTCTTATCAATAAATCAAAACAAAGCATCGTCGTTATATCTTTTAAAATACTTGGACACGATTGTCTCCTGCATCCACAACGTCGCTGTTACGTCAAATTAAAGCGACCGAAACACGTGTGAAAGCTGCGGAGATGGCTGACAAGTTGCAGTTCCATGAAATGGGTTTGGATGATCGCCTCTTAAAGGTAAAATGTGTTCCCTGTTATTGTGGCTAAATTGTCCACTTAAAGATGGAAACTAAAAACATTAACTTACGGAAAGAGAAAGAGGCAGAGTAATTGGCTGGCTTTTAAAATGAGGCTTAGCTCTTTAGTTAGCTCGCCAGCTACGGTTAGCCAGCCACCTAGCTAACTAAAGTAAGTGATTTACTACTTAATGATACAAGACTAAATTAATACCAAGCGACGCCAATTTAAACCCTACACATTTGCAATGACTCGCTGGTTTATATGGGTTACATTCGATTGTTAGCTAGCCAAAAAGTTACTGGCTAGTTATATACACACAACACAAGGCTCAGCTAAAAGGATGTAACCACAGTAGGTATGATGTGTTGTCGTATCATTTATTGCCATTTTTGTAATGTTTTAACTCAGGCGCTCGCAGACTTGGGCTGGGCTCAACCAACCTTGATCCAGGAAAGAGCCATCCCTCTGGCTTTAGAAGGAAAGGACCTTCTGGCTCGAGCCAGGACTGGGTCGGGTAAAACAGCTGCGTACGCCGTTCCTGTCATACAGCGGATCCTTGCCTCTAAACTGGTGAGACATTGTCGACAAGACATCATGTCAAACATTTCGTTAAAGTCACCGGAGAGACGCATGCTTTGTTCTTGACATTTCAGCGTGGACAATTTACACGGTTGCGCTAATACTTGTTGTTGCTCTTGTGTTTAGAGTGTCCGCGAGCAGGCCGTGAGGGCTCTAATCCTGGTGCCAACGAAAGAGCTAGGCCAGCAGGTTCAGATTATGATTCGTCAATTGACGGCCTTTTGCGCCAGGGATGTCCGAGTGGCTGATGTCTCCGGCAAGGCTGATCTGTCAGCCCAGAGGTCAGTCTTCAGGAACAACCCGGGGGCAGTTCTAAAAGCCTGTGTGATAGACACACAGATAGAACAAATTGTATTTATGCTCGAAAGGAAATTCTGATGTTAAGGCACCTCCAATAAAACTGTATTCACAGTATTGCCTACAACAGTTTTTGAAACAACGGTTATGGTATGGTAGACATGATTCACCGTTTGTAATTCTGAGGTTCTATCAGACTACCTAATTATGTTTGTCCTCACAGCTATCAAAACGGTTCAATCGTCTAATTTTTGCTTGATGCTGACTGTTGTTGTGGGCAGACCGGTCCTGATGGAGAAGCCTGACGTGATTGTGGGGACCCCGTCTCGCGTCCTGGCCCACCTAAAAGCCCAGAACCTGGTCCTGCACTCGTCCCTGGAGACCCTGGTCATAGACGAGGCGGACCTTCTGTTCTCCTTCGGCTTCGAGGCCGACCTTAAGAGCCTGCTATGGTGAGAAGAACACATGTGATGTGTATACAGACACTCGTGCATGCTCAAACCACGCTGCTAGTCATTTAGCAGATGCTCTTATCCAGAGCGACTGACAGGAAGTACAGGGACATTCCCCCCGAGGCAAGTAGGGTGAAGTGCCTTGCCAGAGGACACGTCATTTTTCCTTGCCGGGGAATCGAACCGGCAACCTTCTGATTAATAGCCCGATTCCCTAACCGCTCAGCCATCTGACTCCGGTCATCACCCAGTCAGTCATACTGACTCGGAGAGTAACACATACTCTCTACTTTGTGTCCTCTTCCAGTCACCTGCCTAAGATCTACCAGTCATTCCTGATGTCTGCCACATTCAGTGAGGATGTCGAGGCCTTGAAGGAGCTGGTGTTGCATAACCCAGTAAGAGGAACTCGAACATGCACCCCCCGTGTCTGTCTTGGTTTGGCCCCCTCCTAACCCGTGTCTGTCTTGGTTTGGCCCCCCTCCCCTCCTAACCCATGTCCCCCCCCCCTCCCCCAGGTGATCCTCAAGCTCCAGGGCTCCCAGCTCCCAGACAGCAGCCAGCTGCAGCAGTACAGCGTGCAGTGTGAGGAGGAGGAGAAGTTCCTGTTGATATACACCCTGCTGAAGCTGCACCTGGTACAGGGGAAGACCCTGGTGTTTGTGGGAGCGGTGGACAGGTGCTACAGACTCAAACTGTTCCTGGAACAGTTCAGCATACCAGCCTGCGTTCTCAACTCAGAGCTGCCCGTCCAGTCCAGGTAAGGGGAGGCTAGGTGGGGCGGACGGAGGGTTGGACGGATAAAGTTCCTAGTGGGACACCGGGTGGAGTGCCAACCACATGTGCTGAGGCAGCAATGCAGTGGCCCGGGTTTGATTCCTGCTAGTCATTTCTGCATGTCTATAACTGTCTCTAATTACATATCTATAACCGTTTCTGTTCGTTGAAGCCACAAAAAAGCCCCCCCCAAAATAAATTAAAAAATAAATATATATATATATAATAAATATATATTTTATCAAAAGATCAGAGAAGACATTTCTCTGATTCTCCGCCCCCCTCCATCCTTCCTCTCCAGGTGTCACATCATCACTCAGTTCAACCAGGGCTTCTACGATTACATCATAGCCACGGACGAGCAGGGATTGGCTGATCCCACCGCAGCACCACAGACCACCGATGGGAAAGGGAAGAAAAAGAAGAAGAAGAAGAACGCAGGGAAAGGAGGAAGGTATGAGAGAATTAATCCTGGACAGGAAATGAGGGGGTAAAAGTCAGAGGAGTCAGATGGTTGAGTGGTTAGGGAATCGGGCTACTAATCAGAAGGTTGCCGGTTCGATTCTGGCTGTGAAAAAAGACGTGTCCTTGGGAAAGGCACTTCACCCTCAGGGAATGTCCCTGTACTTACTGTTAGTCGCTCTGGATAAGAGTGTCTGCTAAATGACTAAATGTAAATGAAAAGTCAGTGAATAGTGTGTAATTTAGTTACCTAAGGTCCTGTACATGAAATGTTTTGTTTGAGCATGATTGGATTAGTGTGTGGTCTCAGTTGAGGAGGGGTTTTACGCCCCTAAAAGAACAGGAGGTAGCAACTCTTTGCATCTGGAGTGGACTGCTTGTTAACCTCTGGATGTCGCTGTTTGCAGAGTCAAGGACAAGGAGTATGGAGTCTCCAGAGGAGTCGACTTCCAAAACGTCGCTAACGTCATCAACTTCGACTTCCCCGATTCAGTAGAATCCTACATACATCGAGTGGGACGGTAAATTATTCTGAAATATAAACGAAGGCTACTAAAATTTCAAGTGATGTAATGAAATCATTTCTAGGGCTACTCTAATCCGGTCAAAATATTTTGATCTTGGCTGAGAAAAATAATGTTTTGTGTGCAGATTTGAGTTCTTAATGAAATGACTCCTTATGTCTTTATAAAGTAAATGACTTTGCCCTGGTGTGTGTCCTCTCACAGAACGGCCAGAGCAGACAACCTCGGCTCAGCGCTCACCTTCGTCACTCACACACAGCTGGCGCTCCTGAAGGAGGTGGAGGACGCCCTCACTGGAGGTACACACACACACGCACACACAGGGTTCTTTAGCTGGAAACAAATTGGAGAGGTAGGAATGTGTTGGTGGTCTCAGCTGTTCCAGCTGATAGGCTGACTGGATCTTCTCTTGTCAGACAACGCTGAATCCGCGGTGAAGCCTTTTGGATTCAAGATGGAGGAGATCGAGGGCTTCAGGTACAGGTGTCGGGTACGTGAAGTCACGGATTAACTACACAGGCGTGCCAGCAGATTACGGATTGAGACATGTGTTTGGATGATCTTGCTGTCCTGAGTGATGTGTTCAGCTACTGTACTCTACAAACAAGCCTTCTGTGGGTGTGTCCACTTAGGATGCCATGCGGTCTGTAACCAAGCAGGCAGTGAGAGAGGCCAGACTGAAGGAGATCAAACAAGAACTGCTCAACTCAGAGAAACTAAAGGTGGGTATAAAGAAACGAGCATGGCTATTATAGATTCCCAGGGTTTGAAAACAACGTAAACGCATTGTTTGCTGTATGCTTTCTGCAGTTGTATAGTAAGAGCTTGTAAATTGTACAAATTGAAGTTGATTGTTTCCTTCTCCAGCCTAATTGAAGATGTTTTGTAAATAATGATTTTTGCGGACACTGATTCTGTCGCCTCTCAGACGTACTTTGAGGACAACCCCCGAGACCTGCAGTTGCTGAGACATGACAAAGATTTGCACCCTGCTGTCATAAAACCCCATCTGAAGAACGTCCCAGATTACCTCAGTAAGACATGACTGATGCATGTAAAAGCTACAGAACCAAATATTCAGCATAATGGAGGACTTAAAAATATAAATGACACACGTGAAACAGCTATAGTAATGTTGTTGATCTCTCCCAGTTCCACCGATGCTGAGGGGTGTGGCCAACTCTTTCTCGGGAAAGAGGAAAAAGAGGAGAAACGACAAACCAAAACCAGCAGGTGTCATAAAGACTCCCTTTAAAGTGAGTATAATTTGAGGGGGGAACGAATGTTATATAGGGGAGTCAGGTGGCTGAGCGGTGAGGGAATCGGGCTAGTAATCCGAAGGTTGCCAGTTCGATTCCCGGCCGTGCCTACTGACGTTGAGTCCTTGGGCAAGGCACTTCAACCTACTTGCCTCGGGGAGAATGTCCCTGTACTTACTGTAAGTCGCTCTGGATAAGAGCGTCTGCTAAATGACTAAATGTTATATGTTATAGTTTTTTTTGTTCTTGGAAGTGATGTGTGGTCTGAAAGTTGAATGTAAAAATTAGATGTGTGTGGTGTGACATTAACCATGACCCAACCCAGCCCTTCCTTTTCACTTCACCTGCAGAAGAACCTCAGAGGCAAGAATCCCCTGAAGACTTTCCGCTTCACCGGAGGGGCCAGTAAAGGGGTTGGTCGAGGGGCAAGTAAAGGGGCTGGTCGAGGGGCCAAGACCGGCAAACACTAGGCTTCAGTGTACATCAATAACGAAATTTTCAATATAAACTCAACAATGACATTAACCGAGGAGGCAACAGCCATCAGTCCATCTAGAGGCTGAAGGTGCACCAGGAAGCTGTCGGATGGGTCGCCTTGTGTTGAGTTGGAAATGTTTTGTTTGGAAGTGCCTTTCTCTGTGAACGCAGCATGTTTGAGTAACTGAGGATTCTGTGGTATACCTGGTAGTGGGTTTTGTCTAAGCCTCAGTCCTGATGGAGTTTCCGATGCTGTTTTCAGAGTTGTGCTCTGGTTGAGAGTGAGTCTGCTATTACAGATTTTGTATTTAATACTAAATGGTTCACATTTGTATAAAATAGTACGTGCTCTTAAGTGTATTAGCTATTTGTCAATGTATCTCGCCTCAATTCTTTGAGAATCTCGATTTTTGAAGAAAATAAAACAAAACGATGGTATCGTTTGAATAATTTATTTAATCGTAATGAAAATTTCAAATTTGTTTCACGTGTAATACTATGTATGGGTGAGGGGACTGAGAACATTCGAAACAAAGTAGAAGATAAAGCAAACATTTCTCCATGTATGGTTTGTACTCTGGTGTATACACCGTTGTTTATGGCTATATTAAGTAGATTTAGAAAATGTGGCACGAGAAACAAAGAAGGCACAAAGATAGATAAGCCTGCCAGAACAATTAGTTTAACAAGGTAACCCCTCATTTATACAGATATATAAAGACTACTTTAAGAAACATTGCCATTTAGTACACAACAGTTGCTGTCTGCATAATAAATATGTGATCAAAGAACCAAACACATCTTACATTTCAGGTCTTGGGAAATGTCCATTGCCTTGTTTGAACCATTTCTCACACATATGAACTTAATACAGCCCAGATTTAAATCATGTAAAACACTCACACATTTAAGGCTTCAGACGTCATTCTGCATGTACGCAGAAGGCAACTGGTTTCTAAATCGTGTACTTTTACAACATCAGGAATGTCTAGAATTCAGCCAGTAGCAGCTTGATGCACCTCGCAATCAAGTCACATTCATCTTGTTGTACAAACTGGTTACACAACTGATCATCCCACAATTTTCAATGAACAGCACTTAATTGAATCCCAAATGCAATACTGAACAAACCACCATCCCATCTCATCGCCATTAGACAGGTACACACAGTATAGGTACAGGTAATCTTTGCGGTAAGATCCCTCACCGAGAGCTTTGACATACGCAGGCTATCAACTCGCAGGTCTGACAACCGCGCACACACCCGCTGCTCAACGAGACAGCCAATCAAAGCACAGGACATTGGAGTGTGTTCAAAAACAGGGAGTTCAAACCAGAGAGACACAGAGAGGAAGGTGAAAGCCATCAGTCTAGAGTTTGAACCCTCACTTTCACACGAGGACATACAGCTACCAGAAACCAACATTGAGATTGACCCTCTCTGCCCCTCGCACAGGCCCGCTGACTCGAGGCATGTTCAGTGAGACCAGGGAGGGAGACCAGGGAGGGAGAGAGTAGTGAGACAGGAGGGAGGGTCCAGGAGGTTCAGATACGTCCAGCAGCTCTACATGACTTCGCAGCAAGAGTTCTGCTTCCGTGCCTGGGACACACACACACACAGAGAGAGAGGATGTCAGACTTCGCACCTCGTTCGAATTGATCCAAATAATCTTTCTGTAACTCTCTTTACAATCAATGTCACAAAGGGCTTCACAGTTGCCAAATGGATCGACAATAGAGGTTCAACCTACATCTACACAGAAAACTAAGAACTAAAAATGGTCTGCATGATGGTACGGTTACATATTCACACCTGGAGAGTGAAATGAAGAAATGTAATCTGAAAGGGATCTTGTGCTTACGGTCTTGTAGAAGGCTTTGGACTGGTTTCCCAGGTGTTCTGACTTTTGCACCAGATCATCCAGCTTCTCCCCTCTCTCCAACAGAGACTCCATAGTGTTGTGCTGAAGAGAGAGAGAGAGAGGGCTGTCAGCCGACCAAACACACCACCAGGCCCGGGAACCACACTGTTTACGTACGGCAAAGCAAACCAACCAGAATTATTTTGGTTTCGTCCAGTTCAGCTTGCACTTTGCTCATGGCATCCGCTTCTCTGGGATTCTATAAACACACAACCGCAGGGAGCTTGTTCACGTACAAATACGTTGTTTTGAACTCTTGAGTATATATAGAAAAGTAAAGATGAATACAGATGGAGTTAGATATAATGGAAGCACATGCAGCAACTAGTCTGACTTGTATAAGAGACATAGTAGACCTGGTACTTGGCCAGATAGCCGTCTAGGGCTGTGTATTGGATGGTGTCAGGAGATCCAGAAGGCCAGTCAATACTGCCCACCTGCCTGGAGAACTCCTCTAAGACCTGGGAGAGAAGAGATCAGAGCATTACAGGACTTGGAGAGGAGGAGTCTACAGCACTGGTCACACAGCGATGCACAATTATAATCCCTTAACGCTCTTCTCTGAAAATCCTCGCCCATGCTTTGTCAACATTCTGAGATAGATTTACGCTATATATAGAACATGTTTATCTGTAAATAAACGTTGTGCTTCCCAATGGCTTTCTTATAAAGACCTGTGAGAAGTTCTATGCTACAGTAATGCCAAATCACATGACCATGACATAACACCTTTGGTTGTTAGCCAAGCCTCTGGTTAGAATAGCCCCTTCAGTTGTTTAGCTGTTGAGAAGGGAAAACGTCACGTCACGTCTTACCTTATCTAGTAGGGTAAAACAGACTCTCGAGGGGTACTCCCCATCCGCAATCACCACAGCTCCAAGGTTGTCGTTCCGCACATAAACATGACACAGGTACTCTGAGAGAACACACACACACACACACGGACGTTTAGACTAGGCGGCTTCTCAGCAAGGTCCTGGGTTCGATTGCCGCTTTGAGTTTGCCTGCTGCAAAACACATTGCGTGTTTTCGACAGTCAAATTCACCAACCTTGTTCTTTGACCGAAGCTCTACTGCCAACTGATGACCGTTCCACTATCAGTGCACTGGTGAATGTCATGAATTCCTGAACACTTGAGACATACAAAGAAAAACAATGTGCTGGATCAGGATATTGTCTCGACTGTGTCGGATAAATTATCCATCAGTCAAAAGACCAGAATATGATCGCAAAATGCCATATGCTACCGATAACAAAATACTATACTTGGAGCAATTTGTCAACTACAACTAATTAAATTAATTTGGTGAGGAGACACGACTTAAAGACTCACCTGGACCGCTGGAAAAAGCTGAAGGATGACAGGTCATAAGCAGCCTTAAGCAAGTTGGACTTGGTGGTCCCCTTGTATAGCACACTCAGACTGTACAGTTTCATTCTATTTTCTGAAGCAACAGGGAGAAAATGCTTAAAACAACTTGGCTGTCAGCTTCATTTTACAGTCGGCGTTTTAGCTAAGTTAGCTGATGAGTTTGTGGGTATTTACTATTAATGTAACTCAGTGTTGTCTAGTTATATGACAGTGGCACTGGGCAAGCTAGAACTACTTTAACTGGTACACGAAACACGTATCTGTTTTAATCAACATTGTTTTAATCAACGTACCTTGTTGTTTTCTCTTTCCAAACTTGACCCCCTGTTTTATACCGAAAGCGAGACCAACTCAAGACAGCGCTAGCGGGTAGTAGCTAAACTTGTGGGTAAGCTAGCTAACCTAACAATAGCTACCTGTGGAGTTTCAGGGAAATACTTCGTTTGCTGGGACGGGTGTTTTGTTAGATTAAATAAATCGATAAAAAATATTTTCGCGTCAAGGTAGTCTTTTTCAACAACAAACCAAATCGAAATAACTTTATATCGCTGAAGCTGTCGTTGTGATTACCTAGCAAGCTCAGCTACCAAGCTCAGCTATGTACAAGACTTCCAATAGCATTATGGCATAGCCACATAGCCGCTTGCCCGTACTTTTTGCGCATGACAGGAAGCGGTAACTCGTTTGATTGACCGGAGGATTTGAACGTTGGCGCGGAGCGAAAAAGGACGGACGGTAACAACACCGTACGTAAGTAAACTGGGTTACACAACTTTTCACTTTCACACGCTTCAGTTGTTTCGCCACCTGCAAAGGTATCCATTTCTATGTGCATTCTGTCACAAACGTTGGGTGAATACTGCTTTTGTAGTACTGTAGTACTAGCCAGCCAGCACTAGCTAGGCTACAGTACAGTACTAAACTGGTTAACGGTACATGATTCAACTACTGCCATTTGTAGTGGGTAGTTAAATACTACTAGACAAGTTATCTAAATATGTGAATAGTCTAGTGTATCTTATGTTGAGCAAGGGAATAAGAGTGAGGAGGAGAGAGGTCTCTTTTAATTTTCCTAATATTTTGATGGCGTCATTTGATGTCTTCACCGGTGTTTTGATCGTGTTGCTAAATCTGGTGATAAGATTATACAAAGTGGCTAAAACTGTCCACGGAGGCACAAAAGCACAAACGAAGACGACTTCTGACGGCCACTCGGGTGCACAAAGTAAATCCATTCATGTTTTTTCTTTCAGGGACAATGAGTCATTGCGAGCTAGAAGCCGTAACCCAGCATATAAACGACAGGATTGTAGCCATACGACGGGTCTTGGAACTGAGAATAATTGGTATACTGTTTTTTTTACTGATACTGATGGAAGCATGCCTTGTTTGATGATGTAAAACGGACATGTACACGCTTTGCACTTTTCTATATTAGGTCATATAAAATTAATTTTGTTTTCTTTGAATATTAAGCGAAAGATGTGGAGAAAGGTCCTATTCTTAGGAAAATTGGGCAAGGAATCGTGGCAACAGATGGCCTCCTTGATCAGTTTGAGAAATGTATTGGTCGCCAAAGAGACCTCCTGACGCATCTGAAGGTATGGCTTTCATCACACTGAGTTTTTGTGTGATCCATCTATCCCAGACTAAAGATTTCAAAGTATTTCAGTTCATTAAATGTCTTCTGATGCCGGTAATGATTGACATTTCACAGGAGCTTGAGGAGTTCTTCAAAGAGGACGTGAGGAATGGGAAACATCTGAAGGATAACATGCCCACACACATGCCTAGGAAGGGACAGCCACTAGTCATGTAAGCACGCTAGGTATTATACACACTACACCACATACTATATACTTTATGCACTCTTTAAACGTTGCTTGGATAAATGCATTTGAATGAATGTAGAGTATATGTTTTTGTGATGAAGTGGCCATACATGTTTTGTTAGTGACAGCGATAGTGTGTTCCTGAACATGTGCAAACTGTGTCAGTGTTCCAACTACAGAATCATAAAGGCCATGAAAGTTTGCACAGACAAGGAATTTACTGTGGCAGGATTGGAAGGTGCATACATTAAACAGATATGAATCTTAAAAACTTAAATATGTGGTCTAACTATACTAAAGGTACATAGTCCAGCAAATACTAAAGGGATTTAGAATTAAAATATAGAATAAACTATAAAGTAGCCATAATTTACAATATAATATAAAAATACTAAATATAAAAAAAAATACAAATAGTACAAAAGATACAAATTGTGTAATATAGTGAAAATTGCAATGTGTTTAAAGTCATTAAAGTCAGTGTGAACCCTTGGCCTTGTTGAAGAGGCCAACAGCGACTGGAGGACTGAGTTCCTCTCCTGTGTTTCGTCTTTTGTGTCGTGTCTCAGAGGAGAAGCGCCTGCTTTGTGTCAGACTGGACCCGTGGACACCCCCCCCTCTCAGCCGGAGAACCCCAGGAAGACCTCCAAAAACCACATCAGAGAGATGCCGTTCATCACGATTACAGAATTTGAGAACATCCCTCAGTGAGTCCCTCACATCGACATCCCCAAACACGCATTATGTACACTGAATATATCCTCAAACTTCACATTAGCAAAGACTACTCACGGCTAACACCGTCTAGACCAGTGGTTCTCAATCTTTTTGGGCTTTAGAACCCCCATTTCCTGATTTCCGAATCCTAGTACCCCCTATACCAGTATACTTATATTGTATAAAAACATATTTACACCCACATTTTCATGATGCACTTTCATATTTTCCACTTTCTCTTACCTACCCCTAGGGTTACGTGTACCCCCATGTGAGAAACACTAGTCTAGATGGCCTTGTGGGATTCAGTTCAGTTTTCCTCCATGCCACACGTCCACACTGTGCCCCTCCAGGTACATGAAAGGCCGCATGTCGTTTGACCAGCTGAACGCCGCCGTGCAGAGCCTTAACTCAGCGGTGACGGGGAAATACAAGATCCTCCAGCAGAAGACTATGAACAACGCCACACGCAAGCTCCACCAGCGCTTTAAGGATGAGGAGACCAAGGACACTAAAGGTATAAGGTGGGGTCAGGTGGCTGAGGGAATCGGGCTAGTAATCAGAAGGTTGCCGGTTCAATTCCTGGCCCTGCAAAAGGACGTTGTGTCCTTGGGCAAGGCACTTCACCCTACTTGCCTCGGGGGAATGTCCCTGTACTTACTGTAAGTCGCTCTGGATAAGAGCGTCTGCTAAATGACTAAATGTAAATGTATAAAATGTGAAGAGGTCCCAAGGGGTTGGAAGTTTCTGTACAGTACAGTACATTACACTCACTGAGGATGTGGTCTGTAACAGGAGATGCAACCTGCTTTGTATGCATGGGTTGCGTGACGGTAGTAATACTTAACTGAACCTTTGCCCTAGCAAAGGTTGAATCATTCACCTGTCGGACACGGTGTCACGGCTCTTGCATCAAAAGACGGTGTCTCACTGACTCACACGTGTTTCTCTCCGAAAGGTCAGCATTTCGTGGTGGAGGCCGACATTAAGGAATTCACTCAGCTGAAGGTGGACAAGCGTTTCCAGGGCATCCTCAACATGCTTCGTCACTGCCAGCGGCTCCGCGAACTCAGGGGAGGAGGGATCACACGCTATGTCCTGCTCTAGGCCGCCAGACGAGGAGAGAGAGGAGGAGGAGAGATTGGATGGATCACGAGGGAAGGAGAGAGAGATGGAGAGATGGAGAAGGAAATGGGGAGAGAGGAGAAAGAAACTGAGAGAGACTCGGGACTTTAAGGGACTTGGTGGAAAGATTTTTAAACATTTGGTTTAGGTTGTGTGACAAGTATTATCTGTAAATCAAAGATGATTGGATCTACTATAGTATCCATGTGATGATAAAAGTAACTGTAACTGCTCTATGTAGATGTCAGAAATAAATTAATTTGTGAAATAGTTTTTCAGATTTCTAGGGGTGTCTTGTCATTTCTAAACATGGTTTTGCATCAATTATTCTAATCTAGAAAGCTATATTTCCTTATTTGGAATTAGTGTTCAAACGTTATAAAGTCTCTTTGTAAGGCAGCAAATAGCTTACTGTAATTATACTTATTTTTGTGCTTCTGTTTTCAAAGTTAATTATTTCTGACTGCAGTTATACTTCACCTCACACAGACAGTATAACATTTCGTGATACATTGCGTCTGGCACATCACTTAGTAGCGAGAGAAGAGCTATGTCACATGCCTTGACACTCCTGGTAAGAGGTGATTTTTGGTGTTTTGTGAAAAATACTGTGACGAATCAATGTTCAAGCTTTGATAGTATGTTAGATGTGATGGTTTACACAGTGCTGTTTAAAAAAAATGATATTTTCCATGTTCGTTGCACAGAGCGAGAGCCCTCTTCTTATTGTTGCGATTTTTGTCACCGGGATTGGTGGGACGTTCCAGTATGGGTTTCAAATTTCCGTTATGACTTCACCCTCCTCTGTAAGTTAAATGCTCCATAATACATTTTATAAATTGTGAATTAAAAAAACAACATTCCAATAGCCTACTCCACTCTTAATGGCTTTGTCAAAGCGATGGAGCGCCAAAAAGATTAAAACTATGACTTAAAATGTCAAATGAACTGCAGAAGACAAACTATTGAATGACAGTGCGGCCGCGTAGTTCATTAAGGATCTGGTGAACGCAACCTGTGAGCAGCGGTACGGTCTCTCCCTGGGACCCCAGGAGATCAACCTCATCTGGTCTTTCCTCGTCTCCGTGTTCTGCATCGGGGGTCTCCTGGGGACTCTGTGTGCTGGAAAGCTAACGGCAGCATACGGAAGGTAAAGACCATAACAGTTCCGACACTTTCCAACGTAAAAGGAAAGTGGGTTCATTGTGTTACGACAAATTACTTTCAATGTTTTTTTTAATCATCCAACATGGAATCACTACCCCCGCTCTGCCGCTAATTGGGAACGTGTCCCTAATGTCTGCAGCTAAACGTTTATGCCCATTGTTAAATTAGCCTCCTGTAAATCAGCATTGCTCTTTGTGTCTTCCCCTCAGGAAGAGATGCCTGTTCTTGAACAACTTTGTGGCCATTAGCGCCGCTGTGCTGATGCTGCTCAGCAAAACGGCCATGTCGTTTGAGATGATCCTTGTGGGACGATTCCTGTATGGCGTAAATGCAGGTAACCGCCCCGAGTCAAGTTAAGAAACTGCATCGCCGATATGTAGGACATGAGCACAGGCCTGCGAACTAATCGAAATAAATAAGATAATAGAGAGGGGTAGCAAAATTGTAGAATGTATTCAACTCCAATAAAACACTTGCTTTAAAAAAAAATCTATTTAAACTCAATCCTCAATTACCATGCCCCATGTTCTATACTACAAGAGTATGTTATATTAGTGCTAGTGGAAATGAACCATGCTACTACATTTAACTTCCTGGAAATGAATGTTCCCCATATGCGTGTGTGTGTTGTCTGTGTGTGTGTGTGTGTTGTATGTGTGTGTGTCGTGCAGGTGTCAGTCTCAGTGTTCACACCATGTACCTGGTGGAGTGCGCCCCCAAGAGGCTGAGGGGGATGGTGGGCGTGTCTGTCGCAACCTTTATCTCCCTGGGGAAGTTCTGTGGTCAGCTCCTGGGACTCAGGTGAGCTGGGGGTCAGAGGTCAACTGAGGGGTTAGCCGTAAGGTGGCTATCCGGTGATTTGGAGGCCATCTGTGAAGCAGAGTCTTCTGTTCAGGGGTGTCAGTTTGTTTTCAAATGTGGACAGGTTTATTAACAACTGAGGATGCTGCCGTTAAATATAATTTTCATAAATAAATAAAAATGTGTCTGCGAGGGGGCAGATTTGCAGTTTTCCTAAAAGCAGGTGTGACACGTACCTCCCTGGCTCTGTGACTGTCCTGTTCTGTGTACTTAAATGTTATGTTATGCCAGGTTGCTTTGCATTATCTTGTCCTAAGAATTTCAGTGCCCAGTCTGACCCTGTGTTGTTCTGTGCATCTGACAATAAAAGACTTGAATTTGTCCTGGTAGTGAGCTGTTGGGGACAGAGACAGGCTGGCCTTGGCTCCTGGCGTTCTGCGGTGCCACGGCAACGCTCCAGCTCCTCACCCTGCCCCTCCTTCCAGAGTCTCCCCGCTACCTGCTGCTGGACAGGGGCGACCGGCAGGGCTGTGAGAAAGGCAAGCTTCAAGGCTGTGACACGGGACGGTGCTGGAGTCACGGACGTGATTGGACTTGTTCTTGTCTGCCTGTGTTTACATGTGTGTGTTGGTGTCTGTATCTGTGTGTCTACGTGTGTGTGTCTCTGTGTGTATCTGTGTGTGTGTGTGTGTAGCCCTCCGCAGGCTGTGGGGCAGCAGCAGGGACCACGGCGTGGAGGTGGAGGAGATGCTGCAGGAACACGCCGCCCAGCAGGGGGTCCGCACGCACACCGTGCTGCAGCTGCTCCTGGAGCGCAGCCTGCGGTGGCAGCTCGCCACGGTCCTCGTCACCTTCTCCGCCCTGCAGCTGTGTGGCATCAACGCTGTGAGCCCCGCCCAGCGCCCACATCAGTTCCGTGTCAGTCGCGAAGAAGTGCTTAGTGGTTAGAGGTTTTTGACCGCGGATCGAGGGGGTCCAGGTTCAAATTCCATCTTGAAAAGCGTCTGCTTGATTAAGACGTTGTTATCATCCCTGTGTACTGTGGGTGTGTGCGGTTCTCCTCTCCAGGTGTACCTGTACTCCTTTGATGTGTTCCGAGAGGCAGGTATCCCCGCCCACCAGCTGCGCCACGTCGCCTTGGGAACGGGGCTGTGCGAGATCTCCGTCTCCATGGCTTGCGTGAGTCACGGCAAAACTCGGACGCAACATCTCTCTCCACCTGCAGATTGAGGGGTCGCAGGTTCAAATCCACCCCGAAAAATGATACGCTTCTGTAGGCTTCTCTTGTTTCTTCCCGCAGTGTCCCGGACTCATGGGCAAACAAACATAGTCGTAGACACACTGGCCAAGTACAACTCACTGGTTATCGTGGGACCACAGCACCCCCGTGTGGTATGTCAGTGTAGTGCACAGCAGTGCTCAGACTGGTAATCCTGTTTGTTGCCTGTACCTGCTGCAGGTGATGGTGATCGAGAGCACAGGGAAGAAGCTACTTCTCTTTAGAGGATTACTCTGCATGGCTGCCACCCTGGGGCTCCTGACCATCACCCTCTACCTGCAGGTGAGAGAGGCTGTCATGCTACACACACACACTGCAGGAGAGATAGACTCTCATGCTACTACACACACTGCAGGAGAGATACAGAGGTCAGGGAACTGGAGTCCGAAAGGTTTCATAACTACAATTTTTATTATTTTTTGTCGTTTTTTTTCTTTTGTGTATTATCTTGTTTATATGTGTCTTGGATATAAAAAATACAAAAATTAAGTAAATATATAGTACTGTATGTCAGTGGTTGTAAAACTTTTTGAGCTCCAAATTAAGCGTTCCTGAACTGCATGGTCACGGTGTGCTTGTTCTCACCCCTGTCAGCGTTGTGAACCATGAGCAGCTCAACGTCAACAGACCCAGCGCCATCGGATCCTCATGGGTCATCATCCGATATCGCATTCACTGCTCCCCAGTAACTGAAGCTCTCTCCCTCTCTCTCTCTCTCTCTCTCTCTCCCTCCCTCTCTCTCTCTCTCTCCCTCTATCTCTCCCTCTCTCTATCTATCTCTCTCTCCCTCTCTCTCTCTCTCTCTCTCTCTCTCCTCTCTCTCTCTCTCTCTCCCTCTTTCTTTCTTTCTTTCTCTCTCTCTCTCTCTCTCTCTGCTTGTTCCCTTCAGACTCAGGTCTCCTGGATGCCGTACTGCAGCATGGCCCTCATCTTCCTCTTCATCCTCTTCTTCTCCAGTGGACCTGGTGGGTTTAGGTCCCACGACTGCGCGCTTCGCCGCGCGTCCAACACGACAGTCACTGACTCGTGGATCACTAGCCACTGAAGTGTTGTCTTACAACTAACCATAACCCACTGACCCTAACCCACTAACCCTAACCCTGACCCACTAACCCTGACCCACTAACCTAACCCACTAACCCTGGCCCACTAACCCTGACCCACTGACCCACTAACCATAACCCACTGACCCTAACCCACTAACCCTAACCCTGACCCACTAACCCTGACCCACTAACCTAACCCACTAACCCTGACCCACTAACCTAACCCACTAACCCTGGCCCACTAACCCTAACCCTGACCCACTAACCCTGACCCACTAACCTAACCCACTAACCCTGGCCCACTAACCCTGGCCCACTAACCCTAACCCACTGACCCACTAACCCTAACCCATTAACCCTGACCCACTAACCCTGGCCCACTAACCCTAACCCACTGACCCACTGACCCTAACCCACTGACCCTAACCCACTAACCCAAACCCAACTACCAGAAAATGCTCTTGCTGTAGTTTTATTCAGATTTGTTGACCCTTCCTGTGTCAGCTGGAGTGACCGCCCCCTTGCCCGGTGAGATCTTCACCCAGTCCTTTAAACCCGCTGCCTTCACCGTAGCGTGCACCCTCAACTGGACTGGCCTCTTCCTCCTGGGCATGCTCTTCCCTCTCATAGTGGTGAGGACTTCTTCCTCCCGTAACCCTGGCAACCCTAGTCTGCTCCTTCGCTCTCTCTCTCTCTCTCTCTCTCTCTCTCTCTCTCTCTGTCTCTCTCTCTCTCTCTCTCTCTCTCACACTCACTCTTTCTCACTATCCCTCTCTTAGTTCTCACTCTTTTCTCAATCTCCCTTTACTCCCTTTCTCTTTTCTCTCTCTCTTTTATGTACACACACACACACAAACACACAAAAACACAGTCTAAATCTAACCGAGTCTTCTCTTTTCAGGAGTATCTGGATTACTTTTGTTTTCTCATCTTCCTCTGTGTCAGCCTTCTCTCTGGGCTGTTTGTGTGGTACAACGTTCCCGAGACCAAGAACCGCACTGTCCTGGAGATTACGGCAGACTACCACAGGATGCATTCAAAAACAGGACTGCCTGAGGAAGACAAACACAAACAGCCTCAGGCCACTGGCTCAGTGACTTCATGTACAACCACCAAACTCTAACCAAAGATCATTTGATTTGTAGATTGCGTGTAACTGTCTGGTAGTTAATCCCTTAACTCAAGTTTTTTAGGTTTTCTGGCTGAACCACAAATCAATACTTATGTCTACTCTGGACAGGATATTCAGGATTGGGATTATCAGGGGTTATTGGGATTTTCAGGGGTTTGACTCTTGACATGATTAGATGTTATTGCTACACCCAGCCATAAAGACAAGGATAGCTACACCCATGGTCGAGTTACATTACTGGACAAGATAAGTTGTGCTTAAGTTTCAGTGATAAGCATTTCGCCATTTGCTGTCTGAACTGTACCAAATATCTACGGGCAAAAATAAAACAATTAACATTTTAACTTGTTTTGGAACTGTTTTTATTGTAATGCAATATTGTTGTATATTGTAGACTCTGTATATAGTTACAACGACTTTTATATGCTAGTGTAGAAACTGAACTTTGTCACGGTCGCATTTCGGTAGTTCGACGCGAGCTCGAGCCAAGTGTTCTGTCGCTGCGAGTGTGCCCCCCTGATAACACAATCTCCGTGTTCAAAGCCAGTTTCTCGCTCTCACTGCGTGTGAGCGTTACGCACACGAGAGGGATGCGTGCGTCCCAGAGACCCGCACCCTTCTCGCACTCCACCCATCACGGCCCTTTCACAGAGAGTTGTTTACTGACGACAGCGAAGGGGGACCCTTGACGTACAAGGTCTGCGTAATTTTGCAACTTGAAATGCATCCGCACTTAGTTTTGAGGTGACAGTTGACCTACTGTTTGAAGGGACCGTGCAGCTCTGAAATGGGCAGCCTTGGGACAGAGGCTGACACGGTAGCGATCATGGAGGAACCGTCTACGAATGTCAAGGATCCATCCAACATTAATTCGGACACTGACCCGCAGCCTTCCGCAGAGTTGGTCCAGACGGAACATCATCAGTGAGTTGACAATACAATTGTAGGCTATTTGGATACAAGTAGGCCTATTTGTATTAATCTATACCATACAAGAAACATATGCAGACTGATACCATATCGAATCAATTGTTCAGTATTACAATTATGAAAGGGTGAAAAGTGTGGCTAGAAATGGCTAGTGTGCTTACTGTGTTTACGCTGACTTGTTGAAGTGGATGATTTTGTAAAGGTGAGGTTGTCAGGTGTGTCATCTCTAGCAATACGTCTCAATTCTCCCGCGAATTGTAAGTGTCACAGGTGTCCTCGCGTCGCTCCTCAGTATTGTTACTCTCAATTTCCTGAGGAGGAGGAAGTGGTGGTGCAAGGTTTATTTCCACGAACGCCACGTAAAGCTGCCAATTGGATGGTGAACGAAATACCCGGGCGTGAGTTGAACCAGTTAAACTTGGCTATAAAACGTACAAAAACAATCTGTGGTGGTCGTATATAAGAACTCTTTGTTTTGCTTTGGTAATACTTCACGCATACTTCAGAAGGTCTCAGCTCTATAAGGTATTAAGGAAACAGCGTTAGCTGTCTCTGTATCCGCAAGGAACCTCGCACCAGCTCCATCACCCACCATGGTTTCTCCCTCCCTCTGTAGATCCTAAATCAGACTCCTACATCAGCACACGGAAAAGGAGCTGCCTGGTAAATTATTAACAGTAACCCCATCGCTGCTTCAACTGGCTGCAGTGGGAGGAAGCTAGGTTGTGGCCCTGGCCGGGGGCAGGGGATACTGTGGGGTGACGATGAGGTGGGCGTAGTGAGGATGGGGATGGGCTGTACTGCTATGGTGCCAGTGAGAGAAGCTATATCACACAGAGGATGTGACTGGAAACCCTTTGTGGTCATAAAGGCTAGCGATCTGGCAGGGTGGAACTGGTAAAGGCAGGAGACTAGTTGGAGAGGGGGCATTATTAAAAGTGGAACACAAAGGTATTGTGAAAGCAGATCCAGTGTAGTCAGATACTCAATTATCACTTTCTTAATATATAAGAACATTTGATGGAATAAATCCTGTTGGAAATATGCCTATATAATACATGTGTACATATGCAAAAAGTATGTAAAAACATGATTTAATAATCAGCAGTGCCTGCGCTTGATAGGATTTACATGGCCTCTGTTTTGTGTACCCCAGACCAAAATGCCTTGAACGTAAGAGATCTTGTCAGAGCTTGATGCGTTTGAAAGTGCGTGAGCTTATTTTGTCAGGATTGCTGACACATGCTGTAGACCTGATAAGACTAAGTCTGTAAGGAAGTGACGAGGAAAGCCCGCTGTCAGTACAGATAGTCTCACTGAACAGATAGAGCTGAAGATGATCTCAACACCTGGTGAAATTACATTTATTGAAAGGATTTCTAAGTAATTGAGGTGTACGTGACATGAGTCATAGTGGTGAATCCCAGGGACACCAAACGATGCACTTTACAAGTTAGGATCATTTTAGGAGCTAAAAGTGATATGTTCCAAAAGTGCAGAAAATATCCTAAAGTCAAACGTTGATGTCTTGTGAGGTCAAACATCCATCTAATCCTTAAAATCAATCAGAGATCTAATCTTAAGAGCCGTCAGCAGTCATGTCATGCTGCAACATGTCTGCATGATAACCAAGTCTCCCTTCGAATAATCTGGCTGATTATCTCAACAGAAACACCTTCATGTTTCTCTCTGATCACAGGGTCTTCGTCAACAGGAGTTTGACCCTGGAAAGCATCAAATGTTTCGGCTTCGACATGGACTACACCCTGGCTGGTGAGTAGACAGGATATCAAGGGTCTCAAATGCGCTTGGTTCAACAAACGGCACACCCCATCATTTTGCGAGGCGTAAGGTCTGCCACAGGTTCACCCGTGTGACCCGTGACCACAGGGTCACCCGTGTGACCCGTGACCAAACTGCCGCCTTCTATTTGCACTCGGGTGCCAGTTGTGACAAAGCGAATTCCGGTTCTCAGTAGAGATGCTGCTCTCTCTGAGATCCCTGTGACGATGCTCCACCTGTCTGTGTGCAGTGTACCAGTCTCCAGAGTACGAGGGGCTGAGCTTTGAGTTGCTGAGAGACAGGCTGGTGTCCATCGGCTACCCCCATGAGATGCTGCGCTACACGTATGATCCCACCTTCCCCACACGGTGAGTCCCTTCCCCACACGGTGAGTCCCTTCCCCACACGGTGAGTCCCTTCCCCACACGTGAGTCCCTTCCCCACACGGTGAGTCCCTTCCCCTACACAGTGAGTCCCTTCCCCACACAGTGAGTCCCTTCCCCACACGGTGAGTCCCTTCCCCACACGTGAGTCCCTTCCCCTACACAGTGAGTCCCTTCCCCACACGTGAGTCCCTTCCCCACACGGTGAGTCCCTTCCCCTACACGGTGAGTCCCTTCCCCACACGGTGAGTCCCTTCCCCACACGTGAGTCCCTTCCCCACACGGTGAGTCCCTTCCCCACACGGTGAGTCCCTTCCCCTACACGGTGAGTCCCTTCCCCACACGGTGAGTCCCTTCCCCACACGGTGAGTCCCTTCCCCTACACGGTGAGTCCCTTCCCCACACGGTGAGTCCCTTCCCCACACGGTGAGTCCCTTCCCCTACACGGTGAGTCCCTTCCCCACACGGTGAGTCCCTTCCCCACACGGTGAGTCCCTTCCCCACACGGTGAGTCCCTTCCCCTACACAGTGAGTCCCTTCCCCACACAGTGAGTCCCTTCCCCACACGGTGAGTCCCTTCCCCACACAGTGAGTCCCTTCCCCACACGGTGAGTCCCTTCCCCACACAGTGAGTCCCTTCCCCACACGGTGAGTCCCTTCCCCACACGTGAGTCCCTTCCCCACACGGTGAGTCCCTTCCCCACACGGTGAGTCCCTTCCCCTACACGGTGAGTCCCTTCCCCACACAGTGAGTCCCTTCCCCTACACGGTGAGTCCCTTCCCCACACGGTGAGTCCCTTCCCCACACGGTGAGTCCCTTCCCCTACACGGTGAGTCCCTTCCCCACACGGTGAGTCCCTTCCCCTACACGGTGAGTCCCTTCCCCACACGGTGAGTCCCTTCCCCTACACGGTGAGTCCCTTCCCCTACACGGTGAGTCCCTTCCCCACACGGTGAGTCCCTTCCCCTACACGGTGAGTCCCTTCCCCACACGGTGAGTCCCTTCCCCACACGGTGAGTCCTTTCCCCACACGGTGAGTCCCTTCCCCACACGTGAGTCCCTTCCCCACACGGTGAGTCCCTTCCCCACACGGTGAGTCCCTTCCCCACACGGTGAGTCCCTTCCCCACACAGTGAGTCCCTTCCCCACACGGTGAGTCCCTTCCCCACATGGTGAGTCCTTTCCCCACACGATGAGTCTCTTCCCTGCTGAGGTCCTCCCATCCCGATTACACTCTCCGTGACCTCCGTCGACAACAACACACTATAAATACCCCCCCCCCCGTATAAACACCCCTGCTCTACTAAATATAAACTCCTCACAATGGCTGAGCTACGACCACATAAGTGTAATGTAGTTTCTGACTAAACAGATACTTTGTGTGTTTAAGCCACCGATTCAGAGCTGTTTCGTTTATTGGCTACAGGATAGCGTTAAAACGAGAAGTGCTTTCAAGGGGTTGAAAGTGCTATCTCATTAGGAAACATTGTAGGGTCGTTTGGCTGTGCGGTCTATTTTCCGTACGCAGTGCCCAAGGGAGTCGGTTCTGCCCTTCAGATGTTCCACCAGTACAAATAAACGGAACCTCTCCCGAAGGCCTTCTAAGAACAGTAGAGGAACAGGACCAGTCAATAAAGATAACCATTGGGCTTTTTATTTGTATTTTTGAAACATCATGAAATTTAACAGCAAATTAATGTAAATCTCCTCCCTACTATCTTTACTCATCTTGGGCTCCTCCATCCTTCTTTCCTCTCCTCCACCCCTCGTTCCTCTCCTCCACCCTGCCAGAGGCCTGGTGTTTGACACTATGCTCGGGAATCTGCTGAAGGTAGACTCCAACGGGAACATCCTGCTCTGCATTCATGGATTCAAATTCCGCAAAAGGCAAGAGAGAGTTTTCCAAGAACACTGTTTGTGTGTGTGTGTGTGTGTGTGTGAATGGGGTTTAAGTGTACTTGAAGTATACTTGGTGTGTGTACTTGGTGCAAAGGATCTACGGTTGTAGATCTAATATCTTAAAACCCACAAGCCAGTGTATTATTTTGGAGTTCATTCAATCATATCAAAACAGGAAGTCCATGGGTCAGCACTGTCGTCGAGGCGACATCTGCACAAACGCTTATGACACACAACATGATGTTGCTACGCTAATGCTGATGATTCAGTTGACGTGACATTAGATGTAGAATAGAGAGCAGAGCCTGCGTGAGGGCAAGACAGATGGCTGAGCGGTGAGGGAGTCGGGCTAGTAATCTGAAGGTTGCCAGTTCGATTCCCGGCCGTGCCAAATGACGTTGTGTCCTTGGGCAAGGCACTTCACCCCACTTGCTTCGGGGGGAATGTCCCTGTACTTACTGTCAGTCGCTCTGGATAAGAGCGTCTGCTAAATGACTAAATGTAAATGTAAGACCATCCATTTCAAGCAGTGGAGGGACATTTGAAACCAGGCTATCCTGACCCCAACCCTGTTCTGACCTGATGACAGAAATGTAACCAATGGGATGATCGTGTCTTAACTCTCTCCCGTTTTTTGGAAACGGATTTGAAGCACCAACTCCTCTAGCTTACGAAAGTGACATAACCAGCTCACAAATATTAAAAGTATATTTATATCTTGCACCTGGTGCTGTGGGATTTGGGAGGGAATGCCTTTGTGTTTGTGTCACTGCACGATTGTTGAAGTTTGTATCTGGGATTATTCAGAGTTTTACAAAGAGTACGTAAATCCTATAAGGTTTTTTCCTCGCACAAAGGTTTGTACATGTCTGTGAGAGAAGAGGAACTGAATTAATTCTGCGTGTACGATACACGGTGGCTTATAGGACACACAAGCAGTCTGCCTCTCCTTTGTCAGTAAACCAGGCTTCAGATGCCTGTGGAAGTCTCCACCAGGAAGCTTAGCCAGAGCGCGGCTCTGGTTCCTGTTCAGATCCGCTCACCGCTGCTCGCCTGGATCACCATCACACAGCGGTCGGGTGCAGATCTGCATGCTGGGGAGAGGGTGTATAGAAAACTCCAGCTGTGCTTAATGGATGGCTGATCACTTCAGTGTGACACGGTCTGGAATCCCTGATAGAGACCCTTGTTATAAAAAAATAAAAAAAATATTATGGAATTTTTTCTTTAAAAAAAAGTTAGTTTTTTTCAGTTCAGTTTTTTTTTCAAACACAGTGAAAGGAGAGGACCCTCAAACCCTAAAAGTAAAAAAAAGTTTCTAAAGGTTGAACAAAAGAACTGAGTGAAAAGGTGTAGTCAGTACCAGTTGAGTGAAGGATGTGTGTACTTTTGCCATTTCTGGTGTGCAGGGAGGAGATCCTGGTGTGTTACCCCAACATGTTCATCCAGAGAGGCAACACAGACCGCTTCTACATCCTCAACACTCTCTTCAACCTCTCAGGTACGGTAGGAGTACTTAGCTTCCTCTGTCTTTCATGCAAGATCTCCCGTGTTGGAAATAGCACGATGAATCTATGATAAATCCTAGAAGATAAATCCTAGATGATTTCTGCTTTACATAGGTGTGGGTCCATGTGACCACTGTAAATGTGCAGGACTCTTCAAATTCAAGTTCTCCTTTTCTAGAGGAAGTAGATCTTAGATGATTTATCAGAGATGCTGGTTTCTCCTTCCTCAGAGACGTACCTCTACGCCTGCCTGGTGGACTTCTTCAACAGAACCGCCAGATTCAAGAAGTGAGTAGACACTTTATCATTCCCCAGGCATCTCCTGCTCTCCGATTTTCGGTGTCTTTCTCTGTCCATCTCTTTTTCTCTGTCTCTGTCCTTCTCTCTCTCTCTCTCTCTCTCTCTCTCTCTCTCTCTCTCTCTCTCTCTGTCTCTCTCTCTCTCTCTCTCTCTGTTCACGTCAGAATGCTCACTGTCTCCACCATGCCGTGTCTTCCAGCCATGAGAAAGGGTACCAGCACGGGGATCTGTACATGTCATACAGAAGCATGTTCCAAGACGTCCGTGACGCCATGGACTTCATCCACAACACGGTCAGCAAAGCCAGCGGCCCCGCAGTCCAACGTCTGGGCTCGTGTGATGGTGTTGTGTGATTGGTTGATCTCATGGGCTCGTGTGATGGTGTTGTGTGATTGGTTGATCTCATGGGCTCGTGTGATGGTGGTGTGTGATTGGTTGATCTCATGGGCTCGTGTGATGGTGGTGTGTGATTGGTTGATCTCATGGGCTTGTGTGATGGTGGTGTGTGATTGGTTGATCTCACCATCAAGCAGTTTCCACCACACCTGCTTACACAAAACAATTATTTTCCCGGGGTTCAGGCTAATGGCTCTGTTTATTTCTTGCTTACAGGGTATTCTGAAAGAGAGGACTGTGAAGGATTTAGAAAAATACGTTATCAAAAATGTAAGTTATGTTGCATTTCAGACACACCAGAGCTTAGACTCAGTTCACTGTATAAGTCAGGTGACCCAAGTTCCAACCTGGGGAAGGGGAATGAAAGCAATGCTGAGTCAAACTCTCACCTCTAAACTCTCATGAAATAAACACAGCTTCCGTTGTACTTCCTGTGTCCACAGCCTGACCTTACTGTTTTGCTGAGTCGCCTCAGAAAAGTGGCTAAAGTCTTCCTGGCGACCAACAGTGATTACAAGTACACCGAGGTGAGTCCTGTCAACACAGACTTTATCAGAGACATCGTTGTTGATAAGGGAGCCACGACAGGTGTGTTTAACATTTAGTCATTTACATTTAGTCATTTAGCAGACGCTCTTATCCAGAGAGACTTACAGTAAGTACAGGGACATTCCCCCGAGGCAAGTAGGGTGAAGTGCCTTGCCCAAGGACACAACGTCAGTTGGCATGACCGGGAATCGAACTGGCAACCTTCGGATTACTAGCCCGACTCCCTCACCGCTCAGCCAACTGACTCCCTATAACGTGGATTCCTCCTGTCCCCAGGCCATTATGAAGTACCTGTTTGAAGATCCCCAAGGTGACGCAAAGGTGATGCTCGCCATTCCATGTTTTAAACCCTGTTGGATGACGTTGTTTGGTTCAGGACTTTTTTGTTGTTGATTGATTGTCCTTCTTTCTAGTCGGGCACACCCAAAAAGTCGTGGCAGTCCTACTTCGACCTTATCGTCGTGGACACCAAGAAACCCCTGTTCTTTGCGGGCGGGACAGTGCTGAGACAAGTAAACACGGTAAGAAAACCATGACTCATCGTCGTGACACAGCATGCGGAGGTAACCTAACGAAGCCCATGGGGTGATTGGAGCTTAGTGGTTAAAGCATTAACTGCAGAGCAAGAGGCTGCGGGTTCGAATCCCTTCCCCTCGTGTTTGTTGCTTTGGATGGAAAAACATCTGCTGAATGACCACGTTATTGTACTTATTTCCTTGTTTCGTGATGTCTTCTCACCGCAGAACACAGGAAATCTGCGTATTGGGACTTACACTGGAGACCTTCAACATGGCACAGTCTACTCGGGGGGTAAGCACACAGCAGGGAGGGACACGGAGAAGGGAAGCGAGGGAGAGCAAAATGCCAGACAACTGAAGGCATAGGCATTGACGGTTTTACTGATAGTGAAACTGTGTCATATTCGTGTCACGTGTCCCGTTGTGTCTCTATAAGCCTGGTGACTGATTAAGCCATTGTCCCAGTCTACAAAGAAAATCAATAGAGGTTTTTCACTAAAAATAGATTCCAAGTTCCAGACTTGTCTTAATCCAGTATTCTGTGTTCTAGAACCGGAACTTACCCAGCCGTCTCTCTTCTCCCCCTCCAGGCTCCTCCGACATTGTGTGCGACCTGCTGAATGTGAAGGGTAAGGACATCCTGTATGTAGGGGACCACATCTTCGGGGACATCCTGAAGTCCAAGAAGCGCCAGGGATGGAAGACCTTTCTGGTCGTTCCGGAACTTGCCAAGGAGCTGGAGATTAGGGCTGAGAAGAGCAGTGAGTACAACTTCCTTCTCGCCTCAATTATTGATGCAGCCTAGACGTACAGAAGTTCTAAAACTCATATTTTCATGGCTACATTGACCAGTATATACAGTGTATATCAGTTTTTTTTTGTTTCTCGCAGTTTAGTACATTTAGTGGCTTTATTTTTGTTTTGTTCCAGGTCTTTTTGAGGAGTTGAAATATCTTGATGTCTTGCTGACTGACCTTTACAAGTGAGTGTGCATGTCATCTATACTGACCGTCACTCTCCCTGTCTGTGTGACTCTTGGCTTTGACGTGATGTGACAGAGATGCAGAGGATTTTGTGGTTGGTGTGATTGTCGTCTCTCTCCTCTGTCAGGCAACTGGACAGTGGAAGTCGGGAGTGTCCTGACATCTTGGCCATTAAGACCAGGATTAAGGTGGATAACAAAAGACCATGTCTCTCTCCCCCCTCTCTCTCTTTCTCTGTATCTCTCTCCATCTCAGTCTCTCTTTCCCTCTCTCTCTCCCTCTCTCTGTCTCACCCTCTCCCTCCCTCCCTCTCTCTCTATTTCTGTCTCTCTCTCTCTCTCGTTCATCTCAAACTTGCAAAGCTCATACGTGCATTGTTAACCACGATACTTCCTGAGTTGAGTTCACATTGTCAGTGCTGTGTTTTGACGATGAGATGTATTTCCCAGTGTGTTTCTGTATTTCCGGGTGTTTCTGTGCAGGCAGGTAGACATGTTTCTCAGGCAGGTGTGTTTGTGTTTGCAGGTGGTGACTTATAGGCTGGATATGTCCTACAGCCAGACTGGCAGCTTGTTGAGAAGTGGCTCCAGTCAGACCCTGTTTGCCAGCCAGCTCATGCGCTACGCAGACCTGTACGCTACTTCCTGTATCAACCTGCTCCACTACCGCTACAACTACCTGTTCAGGGCCCCTCCTCTCCTGGTGAGCCCTCCAGTCCTCGCAGACACTGACACATCAGAGCTTAGACTTAAATATGTGCCAAGGGAGATTCGCCGACAAAAGGGATCCTTTGTTCCAGACTAGGTTTAAACTGTGTCCAAGGGAATTCCCTATGCTGCAGAAATAAAGGCATTGTTTTTTTTCCGATTCTGCTAATTATCAGAGCTTTGTTTCAGATGCCTCACGAGTCGATGGTGGAGCAGCCAAGACCGTCTGAGCTTCCCTTGCCAGGGTTAAATGTTTTGAAGCCTCATCGGATAACTGAAGCAAAGGTCACACCATCACAATTAAATCCTTAATAAGAGATATATATATCTATTTTTTTTTTACATTTACAAATACTGGGAGTTTACTGACATTACTTGTATTTTTGTATATATTTTTCCAGAGGACAAATGTGCAGGACAACAGTGTAGAATGAGACACGAGAGAGTGGAATTCGATTTTTTTGTATGTTTCTTCCTCCAGCATAAATGTGTCTAGCGGATACATTTGACTCAGTCAGTCGCCTTAGGAATTGCGCCATCTGCTGGACAAGAATTGCCAAACATTCTAATTGGGGATCTCACAATTTATCAATGAACAATGTGTTTGTTTTTTTATTCTAGGGGGTGGTGAATTTATCGTTTACCTAAGTAAATCATACATAGATAAGGATAGTTCCAAGATTACTGTATATATTAACGTGTGTCTTAATAAGTTATATTTGTGTTATCAGTTTACTATGGAAGCTACCTATGCATATTGTCTGTTGCACGCTTAAACGTATTTTTTAATGAAATATAATTACAAGAACATGTACAGCTAAATACTCCAGAATTAATGTTGTTCATAATGATAATGGATAATGAATAATCATTCATCAGTCATTGAATGTATGGCACATTAGCCCACACAGAACATCGCTGTCATTTTTGGAAGAGTTTGTTTATAGTTAATCTGTTGTTTGTTGTTTATATCCAATTTTATATATATAAAAAAACATAACTTAGGCCTAGGCAACCTTTTACCAATTTTTGTAACAAATTTACATGGTTCAAAAGTCGCTTGTATTTACACCCTGCTTCCACTGGGTGACATGAAATCCTAATTTTGTGAAATCAAGCCAACTCGCTCACAGAATTGGCCGTAAATGAAAGATGTTATTTGTAGCCTAACACCCGACACTTGTTTGTATGACTGATACACCCGTCACTACAGTATAATAACTTTCACATATCGAAAGAGACACAAAATGTGAAATGTAATGTTTAGAAAAATCTATTGACGCCTATGCGATTTTGGTATAGGCTAGACATTACTTCTCCGTGGATTTATTTTCGTTACCGAGTAGCGAATAATTGAAAACAAATGAGCCACTGTAACAAATTGTGAATTAACTGCTTTTGGTTGTCTGCATAAAAGTCTTTAGGTGAAGCCTAAAACAGCAGGAACATTGAAAATGACTGCAAATTGATGGCTGGTTGTTTCCCCAATTGTAATTCAATTTGGCCTTTTATTTCCTGAATGAAATTATTTGTTTTCGTTAGAAGAAAGACAGGTACTTTTGTGCAATGAAAGCGGTGGCCCCAAAGATTGTTCACATTCGAGTTGCCTACATGTGTGTTCACTTTGCTCGTGTTCCTCATTATGTTAAACACTGCTGGCTAAATTCAGGTAACCTAAACACAAGAACCCAGGCTTCCTTCAAAGAGGTGAACACAGCCTATTAATCAATTTTGCGAAGAAAGAGATCAATTATTTAGTAAGGACAACAGTTTAACATCGGTTTATTTAATTCCTGTATTGTTTATTACAACTATACGAATGTTTTCATTCAAGTCGATTTATGTAACAAACATTAACACGACAGTTGTAACCGTCATAGCTTTTTTATGTTTCTTGATAGATTTTTCCATTAATGTAATCACAATACTCCATACAATTGTTCACAAACAGTAAAGTGCTAAACAATAATTAATAAATAAAAAATACGCGTAAAAACATGCGTTTTGTCGTAGAGTGAAATGTTTTATTAGGTAGTAACACAGGAGTGGATTGTTTTTCCACATAGACTTGAGAGATCTGGATCTAATTAACTCATTTACTTGTGTTCTCTGTAGCAGTGTGCAGTGGTGCTTCCCTGATCCACCTAAACACAACTGTAGCTCTGACCTGTTGGATCCAGCGCAGGACACTTCGTTCTCTATCCAGTAAGATAGGACCTCCACAGTCCCCCATTCCAAACATTCCAGGATTTCCCAGAAAGCATTGCAAGCAAGCCTCAACAAGTCACATTCTTTAACTCGGGGAGAATTTCGCACAGTCAAGTGGCTGAGGTACTGTAGGCCAAGCTTTCCTTCAGTCTGCAGTCACACAAATAAACCAACAAATACTTCACCCCTTAAACTTAAATATGCTTTTCTTAACCCTATAATCGCAAGAACTCAGTGGGGTGGTTTTGTCAGCATAAACAGGTATCAAAAGGTGATGAAAGAATAGCAAAGACAGACACACAGACATGTTTCTGCGCTCATGTCCCTCAATGCAGCAATTGTAGCATTGAGGTGCTTTTAACAGCCTTGGTTATAGGTTAACAATGGATAATACACTATGACCCACCACAAACTAGCACATTTATCTGTCTTTTGGAGTGGACAATCCCAATCTTGTAGAAATTAATGCGTAGCGATATGGTGGGAAGAGGCATGTAGATGTAGATCTTGTTTGAAGAAAGCAACGTAAAATGTGCCCGAGCAGGCAGCAGATGAGAATCACCACACACACTCACACACACACTCACACACACACACACACACACACAGGAGCCCCCCACACCTCCCCTCCCCCGCCGTACACAGAACAGGACTTGCCTCCCTCACTGCATTCCTCCCATGACTCCCCTCCCCCATCAACCTGCCACCAGAAAGATGCTCTGAAACACACATCTCCTCTCCCTTCTGGTGTGTTCTCTGCTGTCGGGGGGGGGGGGGGGGGGGGAATCACACGCGTGGGCACCGTGCAACAGACTTTGACGTCTGCAACACACTCCAACACTGAAAAAGGAAAAGCAATTCCAAACGGTGTGTCGGTCAAGTAGACATGCGTGAAAGGCAAAAGTTATCAGAAACAATACAGCGATGTAATTCTTAACTCTGGTTTTTGTCATTGTGGGTTTTTTTTTACAGTACAAATGGAAATGTCTGTTTTTACAATTCTAGAATCAGAGAAGGGATTTTTTTTTTTTTTTCAATATTTGGCACCTCCTTTGCCAACACATTCCAATGCAATTACTGTGTGGTTGTGTTATCTAAAATGTGTGATCTCAAAAACTTTTCCAAGAACAGTTTCCATATGGAAATTTTATGACTGACTACGGATCTCAATTTCACAGGTGGCAATTACACCAAACACGCTTGATTAATGAAAGACCAAGAGTATAAAAAATTGGGAGGTTTACATTTACATTTAGTCATTTAGCAGACACTCTTATCCAGAGCGACTTACAGTAAGTACAGGGACATTCTCCCCGAGGCAAGTAGGGTGAAGTGCCTTTCCCAAGGACACAACGTCATTTGGCACGGCCGGGAATCGAACTGGCAACCTTCAGATGACTAGCCCGATTCCCTAACCGCTCAGCCACCTGACACCCGGATCAGCCACCCTCCACTTGTCACCAGTGCTAAGCGTTCTCCACTGAGGCCTAATGCTATGACAATACTATTGCACTGCTTGAATAGGTGGGTACAGTAGTGCAACACTGTCAAAGCAGCTGACCTCAGCATTATGTCAGCACGTGGATAGACATTCTCCATTGCCCAACAGATCCGAGCGATGAAACCCCCAACTACGACACGTTTACAGAATCGTAGCCATTTGTAGCTTGTAGATATTCAATATAAGGCGGTGAGGCATGAATAACAGGATCTCAGCGGCAATTCAGTTACAAATAGGCCTCGTTTATATCAGAATAAATTATAACAGCTGCAGGATGCTTGCTTCAATGACTCCTGAGTGAAAGGCCTCATTATATGTTCCTAATTGCAAGAACTCAAACAATTCCATAAATGTCATAATACACAAAGATACTAAATATAACCCCATTGCACTGCGGAGTCTTTAAATGAACACTGTGTGCCCCACATATCCTACCTAATGAGACCCACCACAGGAAGAGGGAGGGTTTACGAACTCGTTATTAAAGAGCGGGGTATCTAGGGTTGGTCAAACGTCACAGACACAGGCCCCTTATATTTGTGGCCTGTCAAGACTCAGAGGGGTGAGAGGTTAAGGCAATGGAGAAGGAGGTGTGGCTCTCTGTTTCATCAGCCAATGCCCTTTTAATATTGCACTGCTAATCTTAATGCCCAGTAGTACAACAGAAAAAGGGCAGTGGATAAGAATATTAACACCTACTGGTCCTCTGCCTTTACTCCACTATGGTACTGTTCTACCAACTCAGAAGCCTTTTCCCAATCAGGAAGTGTTACTAAACTGTTACGATCACTCAAAAAACGACTTGTTTAAGCTGTTACCCTCACTTCCGAAACACCATCTATAGTTCAGGAAGTGAAGGCCGTTTAAAGAAGCTAAAAAATGTTTTGATGGAATCGTGAGCCTGTAGATTACTTGCCCACTCTTAATAGGCATACAGTGACACATTCCCAATGTTCAATCAGATCAATTATTTCACAGACGGTAACTAAGGGACAAATTCAACCTGAAAAGGTCAGTGATCACACCCCGTCACAGTTACACATCTGAAAATAATACTAAAGGTTTTAATCGTGGTCCACTCACAAATACACTAAAGAGTGACTCATATTTCAATATCTGCGGGTGCTTAGCCCGAGTAGGCCTACTTTTACCATTAAAGTCTACACGTAATCTACTCGAAGTCTAAGGAAAGAAGAAAAATTACGTATACGTTTTCAACTGACTGATAACGAATGGGCCCGACCTACTAGAAAAAGTACACGTTTCACAAACTTATCAAACTAATTTGTTCACTTTCAAATACCAGGAATCCTACAAGAACAACCTGTTTGTAATTATCTTTTGACCTCTGCTACAACAAAATGCCTACCAAAAAAAAAATTCGTGGCCTCTAACATAGGATATCGAATAAAACATAAGTTTCAGTAGATCACGTTCTCTAAAAAGAACAACTTTGAAAACAAGTTGTGTGTCTTAAAGGCAATATAGGAAATTTAATTAAAACATTAAGTTTGACCTAATCCTGTTTTGTTATTACATGTAAATAAAGACGCATTAAAAAGCACAAATTGGTAAATTTAGTTTACATCGTAAATCCAGCCTAGCATGTGATATACCAACTAGCATGACAACTAGACGATTTCAGAGATTTCATATGTCAAAGAACACAAACTTACTACAAACCAATCCTCTATGTTTCACTCGAACCAATGTAGCCTATTACTGAAATAATTATTAACGGTAGGCTACTAAAGTGAATTCGAATCAACTCTTTCTCAGCCCTTTACACAAACGACTTGTTAGATCGCACAAAGTCGACGTCTCAATAATCTTGAGTATTCCTAGTAAATAGCCTGAATCTAGATATGTGCTACAACGTAAAAAATAAGCATGCATGTTCCTGGTCCGCCGTGCTGGGAGATCACTGGTCAAATCTAGAGGTAGAGAGCTTCCATGGACAATCTTTACGCAGGGTCCCGATGCGCCTGTAGTAGCGACGCTCCTTGACATTTTCTTCCCTTAATTCTTCTGTATAACCCTTAGATCACATTTCCCACCCTTCTTAACTTCTCGGCTTCGCTCTGAGTACCCGCTATTGCCGCCAAATGTGACTCCCAAACGCAAAGGACCCCCCAAATTCATGAATGGTAGCTGGACAAGGGAGGGACAATCCGTTACAGGCAAAAATGTAAAGAAGCAAAAGTTGATCAAAAAATGTTGAAACCAGGCCCCGCAACGTGCCTCACGTATTGCTACGCTAGAATCTCAATACGCCCGTCACATCCAAAACGCAAAACTGAAAATTATTTTCAGTAGCGCTTGGAGATAAAATTACAAATCGTCCATGCACACACGCACGGCCTGCCCGAGCCAGACTCCATCTTTGACTACTTGACATTCAGAGCCTGCCGGAGCAAATTCCTCGTTTGCATGCCTTCTACTGATTGGCCTCTTCTTGCGCTAGTCTTTGCCATATGATAAGCCATTGGTTTAGTTTCGGGGTGTTCAACATTCTCAACGGTTCCAGGATTGGTCACATACAACGAAGCGCCACAGTATACAACGAAAGCATGATTAACTATATTCCATTCACAAATTTCTTATCAACCTCTCCTACACCGTTATAGGTGTTCGTGCGTAAAATGTTCCACGCGCCTGAACACGGATTAACAATGGATTATAAGGTTTACCATGACATAGGCTATCGTGATTGAGATAACTGTCTCGTTTAAAAATAGCGCTGGTTTCTTTTGAGTTGAAAAAATACGGTAGATTTTAACTCGCTAACAATAGATATCCAAAGAGGCAAATAACAAAATGAAATTTGTTTTTAAAAAACAGTTTAGTTTTTTAAAGAATTTCATAGAATTCAAATCAGAGCAACTAAAGTCAAATTACTTGGTGCTTTGTGAATTAGACACCACGACTTGGGCCATTTTGGGCATCTTGCCCGTAGGCCTATATATATGCCCAAATCAAGTTACACTTTTAGTAATTGTACTTTTTTTAAGAGAGCAAAATTAATCCCCTTGTCACATTGTCTAGTTTGACAGTGTAGGATGACTTAATTAAATGAAAGTAGCCTGGCTTTTGAGTGTTTTTTGGGGGGATAAACTGACAATTTGGATTGGACCGGTGGGTGGGTTCAACGATAGGCGCCTGCACGCTTGCAAAGCTTTGATTGACGTCTGGGGGAGAGTAGCGGTCTGTGAAATCTGGCATTCCTGACCAGGGGAGCTGAAATAATGGTATTGTCCAGTAGGAGAGAGCCCAGTCTCTCTCCCCTCACACCCAGGCGGGCCTCATCCTACCTCACACCCAGGTGGGCCTCACCCTACCTCACACCCAGGCGGGCCTCACCCACCCTGGAAAGAGTTGGTTGTGCAGCCAATTGACAATTTAAAAAAAAGTAAGGCATGGAGGATGGGGGTCTCTCTCTCTCTCTCTGTCTCTCTCTGTGTGTGTCTCTCTCTGTGTGTGTCTCTGTCTCTCTGTCTCTCTCTCTGTCTGTTTCTGTGTGTGTCTCTCTCTCTCGCTCTCTCTCTCTGACTTTGTCTCTCTCTCTACTGGACTCAGATGAGCCTGTATCCTTCATGACTGACTGTTTAAATATATACAAGGGCAAACTAGGGCTGTCAAACATGATGCCTCAGTGGTCATGTATTTCTAATCAATATTTGAACATGATGTCTAAAAAAAACATGATCCCTCAAAGGTTCATTAAGGTTTAAAGTATCCCAGTGAGTTTCAACATCGTGCTCAATGGTTTCCTACTGTAATTGGTTTTCAAAAATGCTGAAACTAATAGCTAAAATCCTGATCAGACTTGTGCATCTGTTTTGGTTTTCGATGTATTCGACCCAAACAAATCTTCATGGGGTGAAGCAGAATTAATCCCAAACTGGGCGTGGAAATACAGCCGTTACATTAGGGGTTCAAGCTACAGGAGGACAGCAAAGTAAAGGTGGAAGTTATTAATAAAAACACTCATCTACTCTTGTGGAATAGACTGTTTGAAACAAACATTATTTGTGACAGTGACATCAAAAGACACCACTGACACCAATCACACAGATCAGCCTAAGGGAACTTCAGTATTAATGTTTTATAGAATTCACAAACCTCTTAGGAGTGTTCATAACACAGAAATCTCTGTTGTCAAATTTGATTTGATTAAGTTAACAATTGGTTCAAAAACATCAGTTTATTTCTTAGCTTCTGTGTGTAACTTCAGGGTTGTTCCCTAGAGTCCTTACGCCTCTCCTCTTTCACATGAAACCAAGGAATTATGTTCTCCTGTAGGCTATTTAATGTGCATACTATCTTACTTTTTAAGTGTTAGAATTACTCCTAAAATGTGTTTCTATGATCAGTTTAATTCATTGTAATCAAGCAGGTTGAAAATGAAGTTTGATTCCCTGCATGGTGCAACTTTTGATAAAAAAGACAATACATACACTTACAAATAGTTAAAATCAACTTAACTTTGTCAATCATCTTTAGTTTATTTCCTTACTTTGATCATTTTGATTATTATCTTCTTAACTAATGCACATGTTTCTCATTTACATGTGAGGTATGACATTAAAGCAAGATTCAAATTAAGAAATAATATCAAAGATAAAGACAAAACTGATTGTGTAATTATCTAATATTAATGTTATTCTTTTATTATGATAATATATGTTCTTAATGTAAAGACATGTCTTGTATAATTATACATATGATGCATAATATGAATTTGTCAAACGTAAAGATTTCCAGCGCAAATTCAGTTCTGGAATTCTGCCCTTAAAATAATTACTATGACTATTTTAAGCACATTTTGCTACTCATTTTAGGATCATAAATGTGCAGTTCATGCAGTTTTGAAACTTCTCAAAAGCATTTTACTTTTATACATTTTTCTGACCTTTAAGCTCTTAAAAGGCACTTAAACTGGAAAAATCTGTTAAATGATTTTTGTGTTTGTAATCATTAGAGTATTACAACAAATTATGTATAAATCTTGTAACTGTTAGTCACAGAAATGTAAAATCATACACAAAGTAAGAGATAAACTGCAAATAAAACTATTAATGTACACTTATTATAACGAAATACGACATTTGAGAGGTGCAGTATGTTAATTTACAACTAATAATCTGTGAAATAACCCAATTACTTTAATTACTCTAGTTTATGGATAAAAGTTTCAAACTATCTCTGTTCATAAAGTATTCTGAATTCTCTTTAATCACATATGTTCAATACAAATCTACAATCTTCATCATAAAGATTTTAAAAAGTGCAATTCTTCAAGATGGGAAAAAAAAGAATAATTGTTAACATATGGTTAGAGTTTCATTATGCTGTTTTTCTAGGTTTCTTTGAAAAGACCGTTTCAAAAGTAGTTTTCCTTCAAGTGCCTTTCATTGGGTTGGATTACCTTAGGGTTCATTTAATTGGATGTAACTTTAAAGAACTAAAAACTATTTTTAGACAAACTACACAGAACACTACAATCAGAAAAAAACAAATCCCCATTTTCCACCTTACCAATTTAGTCAATGAACTAAAAAAAAACACACAGATAAACAAAACAAAAAAACCTGACACAATATCTTTTACATTTTTCCTGAACATCTAAATCTTAGTTAAAAGTGTAATGAAAAGCCAGTGAGGTTTGCGCTGGTTTGTGCTGCTTCTATACTGTCGTCTGTGAGGGGTGTCGTGGGGGCCTTCTTAACATGTGAGTAATTGTTCCCTCTTTTTTTCCGATCTCCCTTCCTCTGAAAACGTACCTCCCTTCTTCCTCTGCCCTTTCACCCCTCCGAGCCCTCAAACCACATCTCAGTGACTCCCTAGTCTCGATCTCGTCAGGAAAAGGACAAACAACCGTGATGGATAGTCATTGATCATTTCCCACCGAAACAACATGGATTCGTTATTTTGTGGTAGGTTGGTAGGTGTTGGTCTGAGGGGGATAGTAGTGGAGGTGGTTGGGTGTGATCTGTTCCCAGCTATCTTCCTGACCAGAAGACCCCACCTCAAACGTCACCGAGCTTCAATTCTCCACGTCTGTTCTTCCTGCTAGGACTGCATTCATTCAATATAGTAATGTTCAAACCGGCTACTCTAGTGTTGTATTGAATGGTGTGGAAGACAACCACTTCTTCCTGTCGATATGAACGGATATCATACCGAGCTTCGGGCTCCCCTTTCTCCCCCCCCTTTCTCCCCCCCTCCCTCCCCCCCTCCTTCCATCCCCACCCCCACCCCCATAGCCTGCTGCAGAAACAGAGTCTATGGACTGCATGCATGACATTCCTGCTGTGTGGGTGGCACTGCTTTTTACAACATCTCCAACAGCACAGTTTTCTAAAGCCCAAATGTGACAGAGGAACATCTCTAACCTTCTGTCCTGAGACACACATTTCTTTCCTCCAGGCACTTAGGTACGTTTCAACGGTGGTGAAGACTCACGTTCTGCTGGTTAACTAAAGACATTTTAAGCAGTGCCCTGTGTGTGTTGAAAAGACAATGTGTATATGTATGACTGTTTTAAATTCTTAAACCAATATTGCGTATGTTGACTTCAAAGGACTTTTTACACTCTCATCTTTAGAGAGAAAAGATCAAAATCAGGGAAGTCAGATGGCTGAGCGGTTAGGGAGTCGGGCTATTAATCAGAAGGTTGTTGGTTCGATTCCTGGCTGTGCAAAATGACGTTGTGTATCGACAAGGTGAAGTGCCTTGGGCAAGGCACTTCACCCTACTTAGCTCGGGGGGAATGTCCCTGTACTTACTGTAAGTCGCTCTGGATAAGAGCGTCTGCTAAATGACTAAATGTAAAATCAGTGATAGATATATTTAGTCTATTTCTATTTCTCATTACAATCAGCGTCAATTCTTGCAGATTGATTCGAAGTAAAATAGTTATTAGGTATCTCTTCATCTCCCTGCAGCACAGCTAACCATACAAGGCACTTTTTGATCCCTGCAAAACGTCACTGAACATTTTGAATCGTGATTTACTCCCTGTTGGTGAGAATATTACACAAAAGCAGTCCTTACTGTTTACAGAGACCCCACTGTCAGGCCGGCTCTTTGGAGTACATCGACTGTCGTTTCCATCGGGTGGATGTTTGGAACAGGGTCCAACGAATGAACACTCGACCCCATTAACTGAACTTCAGAGGAATTCCTCACTTTACATGCAGAATGCACTTCAGGTCAAAGGGCAAAGGGGGCCTTGGGCAAGCAAGCCTTATTTAAACAAGCCTGGAATGCCTAACTGGAGGAGAGGGAGGGGGGGGAGGCTCCCCGACATTAGTGTGCCTGGGCCACAACCATATAACCTCTTTGGCTACAACCACACAGTCAAATTGTCCCTGACCTGAACAGGTTACCACTCTGCATCACATGGATAAACACACTTATCCGATCAAACAAAGATAAGGGTGTGAAATCCTTGACATACCCTATAGGTGTTCATGGTGTGTAATCAAAAGGATGTGTTTGTCGATCTCGGAGACAACGTTTAGTTCTGCGATTTCACCAACAACAAAAAAATGTCCCGCAAGCCCTTATCAAATTTCATCTTTAAAAAAATACAATAATAATTGACTTGCCTTGCCACCTGCGAGCTGTAGGCTACTCTCAGGAGCAAACTGAGAGAGAGAGATCTAAGGAAGATCCCTGCATTCCAGCGTCGTCATCCAGAGAATGTGCCACAATCCCCATGGTCCTGGTGGAATCTCCTGGTCACCTCAGAGGAGCAGAGAGACCTGAGGGGTGGAAACTCGACATCCCCCAACATCCCCTCTGCCTCTCTCTTTCTTCCTCTCTTTCTGCCCTGACCTGACTGACCCTGCCCTACCCCCAGGGAGCAGGAAGCCCATTCCACGCGCCCTGCCAAACTCTCCATTTCCCACCCTGGTCGGTCTGTTATCCAGCTAGATAACCTATAGGCTACATGCTCTCAGCAACTGACGGGTTAACAACAGTAAAGTCATATTTTCTATTTTACAAAACGTACACAGACTTTACATAGGCTAAAGGTGTTACATACAGGTTAAGAGAAGTATGAGATCATTGGTTTGTAGACAGCTAGGCTATTTGTTACAACATAATCTTTTTGTATGACAAACAAAGGAACCAATGCTTTACAGACAAATTAAAAAAAAGCACTCAAATATGTAAAATCTTGTTTCATTGCCAAACCTGAGAACGACTTAATAATAGAGTGTTTTTGACAAACTCTGTTTTTTTGTGTGTGGACGTGTGGATTACATCACCAATCCATATCCGTTCTGTATAGGCCCATGCAACAACGACAAAAGTCTAGTTTATAAACACGTTTACAAACGACACTAACGCACTCTTAACTTAACCCCTGAAAAAGGAACTCGGCGTTTTAGTCTTGCAATGCCACTCTGCACGGATAGCCTTTCATAGTGTGGTCTTTGTAAATCCCTGACTCAGCAAATTTGGGGCGACAACGAGGCAGCCATTTTCCCACCGAAGCTAGAAAAGGCTCCACCATGGCAACGGATTCCATCCCTCCTTTTGCTGTGGAGGCGAGTTTCTGATTGAGAAGTCAGAGATCTAGACGTGGCAAACACGGACGCAAAACGTCCTCTTTACACGCTGTGAAGAATGAGCTACCTGTGCCATTCTGTTCAACAGACTATTGTGGTGTTTCATGACAGTACATGGCTGACTCTTGTTACGTCTCTCAGGACAGTTATGGTAGCCTCTACTGTACAGAGGTCTTTTTTGGAAAGTGAACATTTAGGCTACTGTTGTTTTAGAGACATATTTTCTCTGTGATCCTGCAGTTTGAGTTGTAGCCTAGGTATTAGCGGGTGGCTGGGTTTGTGCTGTAAACGTTTCCTGTTCACATAGACTTGCTGTCTTTTTAAAAAGTCTATTTGCGCCGTCCACTGCAACGAGCTATCTTCCTGAGCAGTTTCCTGACAAATCAATAGATGATCTACGATAGATATTGGAATCTACAGTGGTCACACAGTGGCGCAGAGATACTTGCTTTTAAAAGAGCCTCGCCTTATTGCACATCACAGTGGAACCAGCCCATACCATGGCCTCATCAACACCTGAACAGGTTGAAGACATCTCTGCTACAGTTCCCAAATCTTGCCTCACCATAAATATCTGACTCCCGTAACGGATGAAATTATATCATAAAAACAGGCTGCGGCCCAGACCAGTTAAAATATTCTGCATTCTCAACACCTGCTGTGCAGCACAGCCGAGATTTGAAGAACAGTCGACGGTGTTCCCCTGACTTAGACTGTGTCGCCACCCAGTGGTCATTCTTAATTATGCAGCCTGCATCATCACAGTAAAATGGAGATATCACTTATGCCTAATTTTCTCTACTGGAACGTAGTCACATCAGGTCTGTACAGCAAACTGTAGCCTAAAACCGTACGCGCCAGAGCACAAAAAAATAAAAAAAACCCCAACAAGAATCACTATCAAATCAATTAAGAGGAGCCAACGTTCCTTCTAACTAAAACAATGCAGTGTAATACCGTTCTCACAAACACTACTTAAAAAACATGGGACAAGTATTAATAATTTACACTTGTTCACCTGTACTAGATTATTCTTAGCTGGCACAGCAGGGACAATGTGCTACGCTGCCACATGTACAGTCCTGTATATTGTGGAACTATGAGGCAGGGAGAAAAGACAGACTCCAGATAGGTACAGTTAGAGTCATGTTTATTTACAGTAGAATCCTGACTGAACGGGTCTAGGAAGGGGAACAAGGTTAAAAGGGGACCAACATTGTTTTAGACTCAGCTCTTCAGGATCCACAGTTCACTACACAGTTCTTAATTTATTTACTCAACTTTTTATACAGAATCCATTCAGCTGTAACGTCAACCACCAGCAGAGATAGGTCCCTCTGCTTAATGGGACAAGAGGTGGAAAGAAAAGTATAAAATGGGAAAGGGGGAAACCTAATTCTACGGCACTAAGAAAGAAAAAAAAAATATACAAACGGGATCCAAAGAAAGAAATTGTTCAAAAAATTAAAACGTGTTTTTTTTTTTTTTTCCATATATTTTTTTTCTTCAATTGTTCTTACCATGATAGTCATTAACTTTTTTTCCCCCACCAAGTCCATAGTGGCAGAGGGTCAGGTATTCAGGGTGTGTGTGTGTGTGAGTGAAGGAGGGAGAGGGTTGTGGTTGTGAGGTCCATGAAGTTTTTGGCCGTCAATCTCACGGCTACGGAGTCCAGGTGACGCAACGCCTAGGGCGTACGCCCCCCCCTGCGCACCACCAGGGTCGTGGGTCAGAGATGGTCCGAGGTGTGGGGTTCAGACCCTTCCCACACTGGCCTATATCCTTCAGGCTTCCTGTCTCTGTGTGGCCTCTCTCACAGACCTGGTGGTTTGGTTAGGGGCGGCTGGGCCTCTAAGCGGCAGTTGCCCTGTTGATTCAGTCACGGGAATGACACACACGGTAAACTTGACATGCAAGGCCCAAAGGACGTACATATAAAAATAAAAACACACAAAAAAACCTTTTAACTAAAATAAAATAAAGGGCAAATGCTAATGCAAAAAAAAAAAAAAAAACTTTTGCGAATTGCATTTTCCATACGTCTCTCTCCCTCCATCACGCGTGTATAACACAAACACACTAATTCCAGTATCGTTTGAGCTATGGTCTAATGACAAGCACCACAAAATTGTGTGGGAGGAATGTGATGATCCAAAAGAATAGTAACAACTATCGGAACTTCACTGGAACACGACCGGTGGTGGGCTAGTTCATTTACCAAGGACCCACTGATTACAATCCATTATTAAAGTCCTGTAAAAGGACATAGATCTTCTCAACTAGATCCAAACAGGCTTTATAAAGGTAATTTGACCAGGCATCCACACATTCACTTACACAAACTAATGCAATCACACACACACACACACCCCTCCCCCCTTTAAGTAAAGACATGGCACATGCCATGGTCTTGTGGGTTTTCCCAAAGTTCATTCTGTCACTCGTGGGTAGAATATATTGTAATAATGTTCCCTGGGCGACAGACCATCCAGAATAGGACTACAAGTCTAAGACCAGTACAAAAAAAACTGCATGTCCCATCAACCCTCAGCATCATTTCAATCCACAACTTCTAATAGTCAAGGTTTTCTTCGGGTTCTAAAATTGTAATTGGAAATAACTTGACCATTTATTTTGCTCGCTCGCTCGCTCGCTCACACTCACACACACACACACACACAAACTCTCAACTGTCTCTCAATCTCACACACACAAAACGAATGATGCATGTGTACACATATATACAAGGAGATGTGCGTCACCTTCAAACCCCAGGGGCACATTCACAATTTATAATGCAACCTTTCTGTATATGTCAAGAATAAAATCTTCTTTCTAAATAAAATACATGTATCTGTGAAGGGGCAGCAATGATGGTGGGGCCCTGGGGTGTATGGGGGGGACGAGATTGAGGGGTTGGGGTGTAGGGGGGGGGGGGGGGGTTACCAAGGTAACGATGGAGGAAGAGAGACGGGGGAGCGGTTCCCCCTGTCCCAGCTGACCGCCGCTTCCTGTGCCGCTGATGTCACAGTTCTGCCGGGAGAGATCAAGTGGGCGGAGCCTCCCCCACGCTTCGTTTTGTGACCCCCACTCGAGAAGAAGCAAGAACCATACTGATGACGACGCTAAAAACAAGGAACCAGTCGAAAGACGACTCACAACCATAAGTCAGTGATGGAGGAGGTCAAAGGCTGGAGCCTTGGAGTCCGGGAGGAGGGGCGAAAACAGATAAAGAGAAAGAAGGGCAGATTGACAGAGGGAGGAGGGGCGGGGGCAGAAGACAGAGGAAAGAGAGGAAGAGGCCTTGAAAAAAATGGAATGGGCCATAAGAAGGAAAAGGGAGGATGGGAGTGATGATAAGAGTGAAAGAGAGAGAGAGCGAGTTGGTGAAAGAGAGAGAGGATAAAAAGGGAGATAGATATCCAGGGGGGTGAGGATGAACCCGGGTTGCAGATATGGAAAAAGAGGAGGGAGAGAAGGGAGGAAAAGAAAATGTAACAAGATGTTAGCGAGAGAAAGAGAGAGAGAGATCAGGCAACAGGCGGGAGCCGTATCTGGCAATGAGGCCCACAGACTTGGAGCCCGTCTGTGGGCTGCAAGGAGGATGGTTGGATGACGTGTGAACAAGGGATGAGGAGAACTTGGCCTCTCTTCAGCGTCCCTCTCTCTCCTCCGTCCAGGGGTGGGGCTCCCTGGTCCTCCCAGCGCTGGCTGCGTATCCCAGGGTGCATCATACCTCCAGGAAGCGGGAACTGGTGGCCTTGGTGTGGAAAGGCTCTGACCACATACGCCGCAGGTCACCCTGTACAGAGCACACACACACACGTTCGTATTGCTATTCTTGTGGGGACTTGGTCCCATTTAAATTCCTAATCAGTGGGCCAGAAGGTGGGCGGGCTGCAGAGCTAACAGTAGGCTAGCAGGTGGGCTAACTGTAGGCTAGCGGGTGGGCTGGCTGTGGGGCTAATAGTAGGCTAGCAGATGGGCTGGCTGTGGGGCTAACAGTAGGCTAGCAGATGGGCTGGCCGTGGGGCTAACAGTAGGCTAGCAGGTGGGCTGGCTGTGGGTCTAACAGTAGGCTAGCAGATGGGCTGGCTGTGGGGCTAACAGTAGGCTAGCAGGTGGGCTGGCTGCTGGGCTAACAGTAGGCTAGCGGGTGGGCTGGCTGTGGGGCTAACAGTAGGCTAGCAGATGGGCTGGCTGTGGGGCTAACAGTAGGCTAGCGGGTGGGCTGGCTGTGGGGCTAACAGTAGGCTAGCGGGTGGGCTGGCTGTGGGGATAACAGTAGGCTAGCTGGTGGGCTAACAGTAGGCTAGCAGGTGGGCTGGCTGTGGGGCTAACAGTAGGCTGGCTGCTGGGCTAACAGTAGGCTGGCTGCTGGGCTAACAGTAGGCTAGCGGGTGGGCTGGCTGTGGGGATAACAGTAGAATAGTAGGCTAGCGGGTGGGCTGCGGGGCTAACAGTTGGCTAGCGGCGGGTACCTTCAGGTAGGCCATGGTGAGCAGTGGCAGCAGGGTGAAGGGCACCAGGTAGAGGAGGGCAGGCTGGGCCGCACGGTGGATCCTGGACGCTACTGTAGCCGTCAGCAGACCTGCACACGGAGAGAGACAGGAGACTGGTCACACACACACACAGACTGACACACTTAGGCTGTACCAGACTGTGCTACCACAGAAGAACAGGCCTGTTCACCAGTGATAACAAACAGAACTCCTTCAACTTGAGAGAATCATTTACTAACTCTAACTCTAATTTATCTCCCTCTAGGGGCTGAAGTTAGGCCGAGTCCCGAGTCCCAGAGATTGTTTTCCCTCCCTATCAAACCTCCACTCCTCCCCTCCAGAGCGGTGCTTACCCACAAAGTATCCGATGAGGGTGCAGTGGAAGTAGGAGACTCTCTGCATGCGTCCTGGCCCGGGGCCGGTCGCCTCCCCGCTGGCCTGCTTCTTGTAGTTGTCGTACCGCAGCACGAAGCACAGCAGCAGGCCGGGCATGACGATGTCTCCGATCCCCAGCATGGAGAAGTGGCTGCCTGTGGAACTGCACACGTAAAGAGAGAAAGAGATGAGAGAGGGATGAGAGAGAGGAATGAGAGAGAGGGACGAGAGAGAGGGACGAGAGAGAGGGACGAGAGAGAGGGACGAGAGAGAGGGACGAGAGAGAGGGATGAGATCCAGCAGAGGAAAGAGGATGTGGGGAGAGAGGGATGAGAGAGAGGAATGAGAGAGAGGTATGAGAGAGAGGTATGAGAGAGAAGGGATGAGTGAGAGGGATGAGATCCAGCAGAGGAAAGAGGATGTGGGGAGAGAGGGATGAGAACCATTGAAGAAAAGAGGATATGGGTAGTAGGGATAGAGGGATGAGAGAGGGATGAGATCCAGCAGAGAAAATGAGGATATGGGGAGGTGGGGTGAGAAGCAGCCGAGAAAGAACATGGAGGGGTGAAAGGGGAGAAAGTAGCCGGCGAGACAGGAAGGACTTGGAGCTCAGGCAGCGTGGGGTGGATCACAGCAGGGGGCAGGAAACACAGGACGGGGACGGGGGCGGGGGGGCAGCAGGAGAAGGAAAGAGGAAGAACGAGCTCAGATTTCCCCCGCTCGTGTGATCAAGCGGAACAAGATTTTCCTGGATAAGAGGTTAAATATAGACAGGGCCCTGCCCCACACCCTGGGCAGTGTACCTGGGGAAGACCAGCTTGCCGGGCAGGGAGAGGCGGGGCACGTCACGGCCCATTCCAGGGCCCAGGTGCAGCTTCCTGGAGAGGACGTCCAGGGGGTTGTCTGCTGGCTGGGTGGCGACCTTTACCATCACGTTACTGTTGAAGATGTAGGCTGAGAAAAACACCTGCAAGGAAGACACAGCAGGGGGTTAGCCTAGCCTAGCCTAGCCACTAGCAAACTTTCAGTGTTAACTTGACAAAACAAAAAGAGCTACTAAACTTTTTTTTAATTTTTTATAATTAATTGTCAGCTAGACTAGTCTAGTCAGAGAATCCAAACAGCTAGCTACTAGCATCTCGCGGACCTGAGGGAACTAACAAGCTAACTTTCCCACAACCTTCAGCAAACAAAACTAAACAAACAAAACTAAACAAACTACACAAAACTCCTTTCATAACAAGATTTTACCTCACTTCCTGACACTGCGGGTAGATTATGTTGATTTTCTATTCTAGGCAGTCGTGACTTTATATGGATCTTTTTCATTAGTACTGCATGAACACACATGCCCAACGAAGGCCTGACGCGCTACCCTTTCCTGCGAAACGTAATTATAATTACATCAAAGTTCTGCTGTCCAACCGCAACAGAAAGGACACATCTTATCAGTGCCAGGCAGCAACCGCTGTTCTGGAACTCTGTCCACCTCAATTAACCTGAGGGGCCTGGACAGTGGTGAGCGAGCGAACACACACTTGCGGTTTGCCGTGCCCCAGGACGCGGTGATGTGCGTGTGTGTCGGCTCTGAGGCGTCTGGGCGGAGAGGGAGGGTGCGTCTTACCCAGAAGACGTCATAGATGAGGAGTCCAGACAGCAGAAGGCAGGACACCTTGAGGCTGGGCAGGCGCACGAAGGCGATCATGGCCACGCAGAGCCCCATGGCGAGAGCTGAGAGGGGACAGAGGTTAGGACGGGAGGGACAGGCGCACACACGTCACCTGTACACCTGTCAAATGGGGGGGGGGGGGGGGGGGTCGCTGATGCTTTCGCACGCACGGAGACACACATTCGGACTCACACACACACACACACAGTGATGAACAGACATACATACAGGACAAATACACACACAGGCACACACACACGGAGACACAGACGGGCACACACACCCTCATGACAGACACAGATACACAAGCAGGAGGGCGCGCACACACACACACCGTCCATGAGCAGCCAGTGTCCGGTGAGCACCCAGATGAGTACCAGCAGGACGGACAGGGAGAAGGAGAGCAGCTCGGCCAGGGTGAAGCGCCCGCAGCAACCGAAGGAGATCCTGGAGGAGGAGGAGAGAGAACCAGGGCTTCACATCTACATTTAGCAGACGCTCTTATCCAGAGCGACTTACAGTAAGTACAGGGGACATTTCCCCCCGAGGCAAGTAGGGGGAACTGCCTTGCCCACGGACACAACGTCATTTTGCACACGAGAGGGAATCGAACCGGCAACCTTCTGATTAACACCCCGATTCCCTAACCGCTCAGCCATCTGACTCCCTTCACAACAACATCTCACGCAACATTCCCCCCCTCCTCACGGACCAGTCAATACCGCCTCCCGAACAGGGCCCTGCCTGCAGCCTAGTCCGCCCGGCTCGATACCACGGTGCGCTCGTCCGCCGGCAAGAATGTTGATCAGCCGAGCGATCGATGAGTAAACGCCCGTGTGTTTGCCACAAAAAGAACAAAAAGGAACACTCGACGGAATACTGAGGGTATTGGTATGACGACAGCACGTCGGCCCGCGCAACGCCGGGAAACGTTCTCGCGGTGTGCCGTTGGGGCGCGAGGGGAAAGCGAGCCGCCGATTCCCTCGTGTGCCGGAACGTTCTACGAAAGGTCATTTGCATATGTGCCCGCCGAATCGTTATCGGGATTCTGCTGTGTTTGCCGCAAAAGTTCCGACAGATAGGCTCTCACACATTGATTAACACGGCATTATGCAGATGTCACATGGACATGAGAAGGAGAGGGTGTACAATGTGAGGTGGAAAGAGAGAGAGGTAGAAAGAAGGAAGGAAGGAAAAGGATTGAGAGAATGAAAGAGAGCAAGAGAGCAAGAAAGAGACAGAGCAAAGAGAGAGGAACAGGGGGGAGATAGAAAAAGTAAGAGAGATCGAGAGAGAGAGAAAAGAGTACGGGATCCCAGGAAGAGGACTCACTTGTTCTGTGGGGAACACGGTCTGGTGAGGTACTGGCACATCGGCAAAAGGAGGAACGCAAACGCAATCGTGGCGAGAACTGTGAGGGAACAGCGGGCAGGGAGAGAGGTAGCAGAAAGATGAGAAACCACAACTATCACACTGTGGTCTTCCCCACAGCCCCGACTACATCACAACTACAGATAACATACACCAGATAACAGAACTGCTTCACTAACCAACTGTGAATCCCTTAATGCACGCAAGTGAGTCAGACTTTGTGTGTGTGTGTGTGAGCAAGGGGTTACCTGCAGTGCAGATGGTGAAGACCACCTGGACAGAGTCGAAGAAGAAGAACATGACGAGGAGAGAGACCGAGGCTCCTATGGGCAGGAAAAGAGCCTGCGTAGAGTCGATGGTCTGAATACCTACAGAGGAGACGCACGCACAAGTGAGAAGGCTCAAACTACACATGCTCGTGTCGAAATGTGAAACACACACACACACACCCATACCCATGCTCACACACACCCATACCCACTCAAACACGCGCATACACCCAGTAACACAACCAACCCAGGAAGAACACGTACACAGAATGATAACGCTACAAAAAAAGACGGAAAAAAAAGACGAAAGAAAGGACAACACACGTTCTCTGTATGTCTCATGTCTCACCAAAGATGTGAGACTCACTGTTGTTCGTGTTGCCGTTATTGAACACCCCGGGCGCTGTCGGGTTCCCATCTTTATCCTTCTCCTGGTTCTCACAGTCCATATTTAAGGATCTGCTCAGGGAGAGAGAGGAGGGCGGACAGAGAGAGGTAGAGGGAGGACAGTGATAAAGAGAGAGGACACAGAGAGAGGACACAGAGAGAGAGAGAGAGAGAGAGAGAGAGAGAGAGAGAGAGAGAGAGAGAGAGATAAAGAAGGGACACACTTTCGGTAAAACACCAGCCTTTGACGTTTTCTACACGTGTTCCGTGCGTGGTCGCAAACCGAGGCCGCAGCATCGAAGGCTGGCGTGAGCCGGGTGTGAGCCAGGTGTGAGCCAGGCGTGAGCCAGGTGTGAGCCAGGTGTGACTGCAGCGCAGCAACGCTCACTCACCTGAAGCTACCGTACACGATGAGGAGGATGGAGATGAGGAAGGTGGACACCTGGCTGGAGTCGACGAGGGAGTATGCCCTGAACACAGGAAGTTAGGAGAGAGACACAGAGACAGGAACCGGTCAGGTCTTTCATTTGACTCTCATTAAAACGTGTTGTGTACCAGGAGATAGAGAGAGACAGAGAGAAACAGAGAGAGAGACAGAGAGAGAGAGACAGAGGCAGAGAGAGAGACAGAGAAACCGAGAGAGAGAGAAACAGAGAGAGAGAAACAGAGAGAGAGAGAAACAGAGAGAGAGAGAAACAGAGAGAGAGACACAGACAGAAAGGAATGGGTCAACTTGACTAATAAAAGTGTTGTGTACCAGCCAACTCCCCTCCCCCCCTAACAAACCTTCTACTAGAGAGAAGAAGAGGGACAGGGGGATATAAAGAGAGACACAGAAAAAAAGAGAGAGACAGAGAGGAGAGACACAGAGAAACAGAGGAGAGAGAGACAGAGAGGAGAGAGGAACAGAGGAGAAAGAGAGAGGAGAGAGAGACAGAGAGGAGAGAGACACAGAGGAGAAAGAGAGAGGAGAGAGAGACAGAGAGAGCCAGACACTACAACCCCACCACTGATTGAAATAAGAAACAGCCATCAGAGAGGAACCTAGAATTTTATCTAGCCACACACCACCCCCCCAAAAAAACAATACGAGCCATATTAGAAATGCTGGAATATTGTTTCAGTTGTTGAAAGGTAGCAAGGGACGCAGGAAACCGGAGGGTTCTGTGGGAGTAGAGTTAGCGACTGACAGGAAGGAAGGCAGCCTGCAGTGTCTGCGCTGGTCTCGGAGCTGTTTTTAATGGAGTTAAAATGTTAAACCCACTAATCTGCTGCCTTAACCCCGTCTAACAGACCAGCCTGGTCCTACTACTGCTGCTCCCCAACAGATGCTGCCTGTGCCGTAACTAGCCTACACACCATCATACACACACACACAAACACACACATATATATACCATCACACACACCCTGTCACACACACACTCTCTCATACACCATCACACACACACACACACACACATATGCAAGCCCGCACGCACATACCGTCTCTCATACAAACACACACACTCTCATATACACACACCATCTCTCATGCACACGCGATCACACACACACACACACACACTGGCTGTAATAGTATAATAGCAACAGTCTTTAATGAAATCTTAGACGTGTTGTTTATGTTGAAGGCATGGGACATAAAGACTTAGACCTAATATGAAACTCTTCTGGAGAGGTTTGTTACACAGCTAAAGACAACAGGGCAGTAGTCTACTCACACCATACAACGAAAACACAGATATTAAACGAAAACAATCGCAACTTTAAAGTGCATCCTGATTAAACTGTGGTGGATGACAGTGTGTTTGACATCCTCCCCAGTTCAGTAGGGCTAGGAAGAAACCTTGAAAAGAAGCCCCAAAAGAAAGAAAATAAGATCAAAAGAAAGCCTCTTGATAGGATTTCAAAGGCTGTTATAACACGGGCCATGGTGCAGGTGTAAGGGGCGTATGGCGCTGACCCTGGGCCATGGTGCAGGTGTAAGGGGCGTATGGTGCTGACCCTGGGCCGTGGTGCAGGTGTAAGGGGCGTAGGGCGCTGACCCTGGGCCGTGGTGCAGGTGTAAGGGGCGTATGGTGCTGACCCTGGGCCGTGGTGCAGGTGTAAGGGGCGTAGGGCGCTGACCCTGGGCCGTGGTGCAGGTGTAAGGGGCGTAGGGCGCTGACCCTGGGCCGTGGTGCAGGTGTAAGGGGCGTAGGGCGCTGACCCTGGGCCATGGTGCAGGTGTAAGGGGCGTAGGGCGCTGACCCTGGGCCGTGGTGCAGGTGTAAGGGGCACAGGGCGCCGTGTCTTCAGCAGAGAGGTGCACGCGTAACCTCTGTTCCAGGTCGTCAGAGCACCCTCCACCCCCGTCCAGGGGCGTGGGATGTGTTCTGGGATTAAGAAGACCTCCCCCTGAAAAATAACAGTTTGTTTCGCTCATCAGGACGCACCCCGTGGCACTGGCCTTAGCAAGCTCCACTTCCGGCCCCTCTTCAGCTGCCCAGATTAGGGAGTCAGGTGGCTGAGCGGTGAGGGAGTCAGACTAGTAATCCGAAGGTTGCCAGTTCGATTCCCGGTCATGCCAACTGACGTTGTGTCCTTGGGCAAGGCACTTCACCCTACTTGCCTCGGGGGGAATGTCCCTGTACTTACTGTAAGTCGCTCTGGATAAGAGCGTCTGCTAAATGACTAAATGTAAATGATACACTCCACGGTCAGGAGACGCACAGATGCTGCTTTTGGAGGCATTACATTTACATTTAGTCATTTAGCAGACGGCCTGGAATTGAACCGGCAACCTTCTGATTAATAGCCCAATTCCTTAACCGCTCAGCCATCTGACCCCCCTGCTTTTGGGGGGGTGGGGCAGAGAAACAGGAAGGCTCGCACGGCCCGCATCACCACTGTCAGAGCCAGGGGCTGCTCTCTCGACGCCAGTTTCTCTTTCGGAGTGAAACGTTGCACGCGTGTGGCCCACCGGAGCGCTGCGGTGACGGCGTCCTGGCCTTCGTGTCTGTCGAAGTGACGGATGCCGTGCCAGGAGGTGTAGAGAAAGTGACACAGCAAAGGCCGACAGGTCTTAGAAAGTAAAGCTCATCTGGATACCACTACCCCCCCCCTCCCTCCCTCCCTCACGACACCGGCACAAATGCAGGTCTCAACATCAGCAAGTAGGACTCCTGTCGCTTTGTTTTATTCAGCCATGCAGGAAAGACTGCGGGAGCTCTTGGAATATGGGCAGGATATCGTGTCATCTGTTGGGGGAAACGGGACACCGGAGCGATGGTACACTTCCTAACTGTGCCCTACAGACATGTCGTAAAAGCTGCCATACAGACTCGCCCCGTTTTATGTCTATGGCTGGTCGGATAACATACATCTTAAGGCAGAGTCAGTCTTCGAACAATGTTAAATTGTAATGTATTAACGTAAAAGCAGAGGTTCCCCATTTTTGCAGGGAAATAAATACTGTAGGATAGACCCCCTTGAAAGTATTTAGAAAACCAGTTTGACTCGTGTAGCATCTGAATGATAACGCAGCGTATATTTTCAGGTTACGAGCGGAGGATTACAACAGTTCATTGCCGTTTGAACAGGCTAGTTGCAGGCTGCATTGACAAAGAAGAACGATTCTCTAGGAATGACGTCTCTACGACTTGGAAGTGACTGTCAGGCCTGGCTCTCAAATGCTTGAACAGGCTGAAGTGAAGCCGTTCCACTAAAGGCACAGTCAACACGTCTGACAGAAAGGCTGTGTGCTATTCCATATTCAACTGCTAAACCGGTCGCTCAGAATTCTGTCCACATCAGGCTACAGAACATGGGTGCGATAAGTCAATAGAACATTTAAAAACAAAATACAATTCTGGACTGTTGAGGGTTGGATTGCAGCCCAAAGTGCCATGAGACTTCCTTGTCTATAGAGGGACAACGTTTCAATAAACTATTCCAATGCCATCCCTCATCAAGCCAACAATTTGCATGCCTGAACAACGGACCACTACATAGACCACCCATAAAAACGGTTTGGTTTTTAAATGTTGCCTCTGTTAAGGTCAACCAGTATACTTAAGAACAGACAAGACTTATATGAACTTGAATATTCTAGGCTATTGGTCAGCTACATAGAAGTGAAGCTGATTTCCAAATACAAGCCCATCAACCCACATCTACACAGGAACAAGTGGCATTCAGCTAGATTAGCTGATTCCCTGAAAATTATTTATTGTAGATCCATATTTGATTTAAGCAGGTCTCCTGCTGGATAAACTGAACCATACATGTTTGGATGTTGTCCAAGCTCGTTTTTGTTAAAAACGTTACTCTTCCCTGATAGGGGGAAGTCCAAAATTAACTGGCCATGTAAGAAGTAAGTTGTGGAATCTTAAAAAGAGTCACTTTATATCCATAGCTAGAAATATTTTATATTGAAGACTAAACATATACTCTTGCTACCTGCCATATATCCAGTATAAAAATTAAAAAACTCAACTAATGATTGAAAAAAAGGGACCGATGAATATCTTGCTGGACGTTTTGTGGCATTAATGGTGTAAAAAATAAATACGTAAAAACAATGCCATACTGTACTGCTGATGATGTGGAATAACTTGTCTAGATGGTGTGGAAGTATGGGTCAATAACGCAATTTTGCCAGCTTGCTTGTGTATCATAAGCAAAAATAGGCCTTTATATTTGTCAGACAGCAGGCTTTTTATTCTTGCCTGAGTGTGCAAGTTGCGGCTTGCTACTGTATGTAGTAAGCTGAAGGGTTAGCAAGCTGCGCAGTAGTTAGAAACTAGTAGCTATCATAACAACTATTTCACTTCCCTAATGCCGTGATCCAATCATTCATCTCACTAAGTTAACTGTAGAAATGTCGTCCCCCCGCTGTACGGTTGCTATAAAATGCAGCTAGCAAAAATCCTGATACCGATTGGAGATATTAGCTAGCTAGAGCAAGGAGTTAGGAAGCCTAGCTGGCCAATGTCTAGCTATGTGGTCTTTGTTTGTGTGCAATTAGCAAGCTAACTCTGGTGTTATCCAGCTACAGTAATCAAGTAATCTATTTTGGGAGAGAGAAAAAATTTACGTAGCTTGCTAGTTAGCTACTTATCTACGGTATAGGTAAAAACGTGCGGTATCTTAAGTCAAAACTCCAATACAAATATGCCAGTATACTGACATAATCCTAGTCTAAATCAAACCTCTGCTAGCTGTTTATACACCCATGGTTTCAATGTCCGCTTGGCTTGTTAGCCTAATGCTAACAATTTTCTCAATGGAAAGATTGGGGAATAGGCTAACTAATGCTAGCTGCTACTACTACTAGTTTGCTAGTAGCAGCTAACCCGTTAGCATGTTCGCAGCAGCTCAAGCACGTAGCGTAGCTAATAACAATGGTTTGACATCTTAAATGCTTGGTGTTATTCCATTGGGCTTAAGTTTGCAAAAACATACAAGTATTTAATGAGTCAACAGCAACACATTTCGTTACATGTATTGATAAAATCACACAGGATAGCCAGGTCGCGTAATGCCTATGCGCACTCACCAAGCAGAGTAGCCCTGCTCCGCCATGTCGCCGATCACAACAGTCAGTGCGTTCCGCGACAGTAGCACAGATTCGGGTTTCTGTGGCAAAACGGCGGGTGCTGGTGGAGAAAATTTCCGCCGTTGCTTCAAGATTGGTATTTTTCAACAGTCACTATGTGATAACAACATGGCGATATATCCCAGTCATCAGCTAGCAAGCACTAGCTGAACTGCTTGCAATCGAAATTACAATGATGGTTTGCTGCTAGGTGGCCAGGCAATGCAAGACAAAGCACCCCCAGGAAAAAAACTATAATTTCTTCAGTTTTACGAGTGTCCTGCCGTCTCACTAGCCCTTGCAGGCCCGGTATCATACGATGCTACACTCGCTCTAAATCCATATTCAGTGGCATTTTCCTCTATTTGGATATTCTCGAAGTCTGCACCCTCCGCTGTAATGGAAGCCGTTCAGATAGCTTTGTTTTCTATGGCGAGTCACGGGAACGCGCAAAATCGCCCCTGCTAGAGAGTAGCGTGTGAGTGCACTGAAGAAGTGCAATGGAAATGCTTGCAATTGCTTCTCACTAGTTGGCAGTATTGCTAACGCATAGACGGTCGTTCTATGCAATTAACTTTTCAGGAATTAATTCCAAGACGTCAATCCCCTTATGTAGCTAATAAAATAAAAAACGGCAGTACAACATCCACATTATCGTCGAGTTACATTTTTGGTATTTCTCTTAATAGAATAGAAAATGCAATAACCCAATGACAATGCTTGTTATTTTGTGAAGTATTCATTTAAAATGAAATGTTCCTCCAAATTAGTACCTGTCGACATAAAGACAGGTTCAGATGTTCCTCCCGAGGAGGGAAGAGTGTTTAGAGGGGGTCAAATCAGCTTTCCCCCCTCTCCAAGTAGTTTGGGATTACCAAAATCTGCAAGGAATTGTTCTTAGAGCTTACACACAATCTGTCCAGTCAACTGTCGTTTTCCTTCTGCACCACAAGCCTCCACAAAGCCTCCACTGGTTAAATCAAATACAAATGTATTTTTTATAGCCCTTTTTACAAGCAATGTCGCAGAGGGCTTCACGTAGAACTGCCCCTCAACTGACCTAAACCCTCAAGGAAGACAAGGAAAAACTCCCAGAAAAACTCACTAGAGGAGAAAAAATGGAAGAAACCTTGGGAGGAGCAATTCAGTGAGGGATCCCAATGAGGGGTTAAGAAAGTGGGGCCATAGAAGCCCATAAGGTTCACCGGTTCCATGAAAGAATTGTGTGGTCCTACCTGAACATGATTCTAAAACATTTGGGGCAGGGGCGATTCTAGGATCAGACCTTTAGGGGGGCTCAGCCCCCAATGAGAATGTGACTTGTGTTCTTAATCTGCGCCATGAAATTAACTACGTACTTCATTTACATTTTAGTCATTTAGCAGACGCTCTTATCCAGAGCGACTTACAGTAAGTACAGGGACATTCCCCCGAGGCAAGTAGGGTGAAGTGCCTTGCCCAAGGACACAACGTCAGTTGGCATGACCGGGAATCGAACTGGCAACCTTCGGATTACCAGCCCGATTCGTACTTCTTCTCCTTTGGTTTTACTGGCAGACTACCAACGTTAAAGGTGCATGACGACACTCGATATTAAACCTGTTTAAAGCCCTTTGAACCTGTAATTGTTTGTCATCTGCCACTAACAGACATGTTTGCAAACTCTTACGTTAGAGCAATAACACTTATTTAAGATAACAATTCATAATAATTCAATGTTATTGAATTATTATTATTATTATTTTTTTTAGGGGTACTGAGGTGCTTGAGCACCCCTAAAAAGAGTCTAAAATCGCCACTGGTTTGGGGGTATATAATTTTTCAGAAGGTTGAATCTTTTTAAATGGGCACTAAATCTTTCTTTAGTTTTTAGGATGTACTTTATGATTGAAATATTTAATGACAGTTAAGTAATTTGTGATTTGTAATACACATTGGCCTCTAAATGAAAAAAAGAATGTAAGATTCCACGCTCCCTAGCCATGTATTGACCCATGTATTTATTGCATAGACTAAAGTCACTCAGAGACTGTGTAAAAGTCTGAAAACATAAAAAAAAAAACATGGATACGTTTGGTTTCTATATAGAGATATCCAATCAATAACCAATCACAAGCAAAGCAGATGCCAAAACTCATTTTTAGAAAGGAAAGCATGTACATTGAAAATTGTTTGATGAAATCTCTACTAAATGTGTGTGACCCAGCACTATTGTCCTTCATCTGGGTTGCGGCTGTAATTCTTTGTGTCATATGTCACTGTCACCCATTGTGTCTTGCCTTTCTGGGGTCATGCATTTAGGCTAGTGTGAAGTGAGGTAAGTTGCAGCGGTGTATATCGTGTTGTAGTGTTGTTGCACTAAGGAGCATGTGTATAAGATAAGAACAAAGGTTTATTTGTTTGTTCAAGGTATTGGCCATTTAGAAAATAACATGACTAACAGATGTGACATATTTACCCATGTAGATTATTTGGATGGATATTAATGTGACACGTGAAGTATACTGCAGCGTTATGGAGGGTCAAATGGCTGAGCGGTTAGGGAATCGGGCTATTAATCAGAAGGTTGCCGGTTAGATTTCTGGCCGTGAAAAATTGATGTTGTGTCCTTGGGCAAGACACTTCACCCTACTTGCCTCGAGGGGAATGATAACAGCGTCTGCTAAATGTAAAGATGTGTTATGTTGCTCCTGTTGTTTTTTACACACAAAAGTTATTATTTAATATTACAACCATAATGACCTGTTTAGTTGGTACACATTGTATTTTCGAAGCAACTTATCATGCATTTAGTCATCAGTATCCTACCTTATTTTATGGTCAAGATAATCTGTAGATTCTAGAATGTAGAATGTCTAGAAATATTAGTCGGTCAATTATTTTGACCAGTGCAACTCTGGCATGCAGTACCACATCTGGCCACTGGATGTCAGGCTAGAAGTACGGGACAACTCCGAGGTTGAAGACATCGCAGCGCCTTCACACAAGAACTGGGTCGTTTCAACCTGAAACACAATCTCTAGCTATCCACCCAAAGCTGTTAACACCCGCACCTCCTGTTACGAACTTGTACAATGTTGACTATTAGAACAGACACAACAACCACCAAGAGAAAACATCAATATATAAATGATCAATATTAAATTTTACTGTGGACGTGTTCCTATCTCTACTAAATGTTTGCTTGGGTAAAATAGAGAATGTGTGTGTGTGCGTGAGTGAAATAGAGAGATGGAGAGATAGAGGGAGGGGTGAGAGGAAGGAGAAGATGTTCCCGTTGTTAGATGTTATCTAGGTCAACAGGGGGAGTGCTCATTCGTGGCTGCACGCCTGCGTACCAAATATGTGATTGAACCGTTTCTGTAACAGCCACCCACTGCCTGCGCGCTCGTTGTCTCGTGTGTCATCCCTCCTCATTAAATACCCATACTTCACTGCCACACCTGTCTTAAACGACATCCGCTCTGCTAGACTTTTTAAAATCTGAATGAATAACGGTCTTGGTTTGAATTAATATCATTCTATTTGCGGCACCGAACTAAGAAGATGGACGAATACTGGAGAACTGGGTCATTATATTTCCACCCTCTCTCCGAGAACGAAGGAAATGTGGTTACAGATATAGATCAAACAAATGCAACGCTTCTGGTGTACAGAAAGATATAGATAACGTGGCCCATGGTGAGCAAGAAAGACAGAGAGAGAGAAAAAAAGAGAAATCGAGACAGAGAGATGGTTGAAGGGGAAACGAAAAGAAAAAGACAGAATGCTAGAAAAACAAGGACAGAAAGAGAGAGAGAAATAGATTGACATGACAAAGTAGAAAATATATAAGAAAGAACATATCCCTCTGAATATACACATCAAATACTGTACACATCCTGTACACAGGCGGGCCAGGTTAACATTCATTCTCAGATTCAAAGCACCTGACTACTTTCCTCGACTGGTTCAAATGGAGCCCGAACACAGTGTGAGTATTGTTGTGGGTGTGTGGAGTCTCAGGCCTCAAGTCATGCGGAGAAACTAGAAACCTTTCGTATGTGTCAGTCCTACACCGCTGGCTCATGTTCCCTCGTCTACCATCAATGAAAACCACAAACCCCGTTATCTGGGATGACAATCAGCCCTGTTAACCTTTTTGTTGCGTCATGAAGAGACATGCTTTCAGGATCTGCAGCAACCATGGGGTGCATGACCGGAGTGGAGAGATGGGTGGTTTTGGAGACTACAACAATTGCCACCCACACAAGGGAGTTGTGATGGGTTGTGTCATTGACCCATCATGGCTATATCTTCGAACAGCACACTGCATACAGGCCATAAACGATTCTGAACTGGTTGTCTCCGCTAGAGGTGACACCAAAGGCAGATGAGCGTCGTGGGATTGGCTGTCAGACTGGTCCTTGCGCTGTCGCCCTGGCAACGCAAACAAACAAGTACAGGCCCAAATGAACCCCAGACGGCCAACACGGGTGAAAAACCATTAAACATGAATGCAAGTTGTACCTTTGGTGAGAGCTTCCACTTTCTGTCCTATGCTAACCTGACCTTGTACATGAGCCTGGCTTTCATGTTTGTTTGTGCCATCGTACCCAAAGGCTGTTATGTGATCCAGGTTTCCTACAGGGACTACGAAACAAACCCACAATTCTCAACTTTTACTACATTTACATTACATTTAGTCATTTAGCAGACGCTCTTATCCAGAGCGACTTACAGTAAGTACAGGGACATTCCCCCGAGGCAAGTAGGGTGAAGTGCCTTGCCCAAGGACACAACGTCATTTTTGGGGAATGACTGGGGAATCGAACCGGCAACCTTTGGATTACTAGCCCGATTCCCTAACCGCTCAGCCACCTTACTCAGAATAAACTGAATAAAAGTTCACACCGTGGCAGGATGCGTCTCTTCTTCTGATCAATGTCATCAGCATTGGGAAATACGCACCCAGTGAAATGTTCAGCTGATATCGCCATTAAGAACCACAGCTTCACTGATGGTTTTGGTCTGATGACGCAATGCTGGGCAACAGAAGAGAGAGATGAAGAGGGAGAGAGAGAGAGGGCGAAAGAGAGGGAGAGAGAGAAGGATAGAGGGAAAGATAAAGAGAGAGAGAGAGAAAGAGAGGAAGAGAGAGAAAGAGAGGGAGAGAGAGAAGGATAGAAGGAGAGAGAAAGAGAGGGCAAAAGAGAGGGAGAGAGAAGGATAGAGGGAGAGAGAAAGAGAGAGAGGGAGAGAGAGAGAGAAGGATAGAAGGAGAGAGAAAGAGAGGGCAAAAGAGAGGGAGAGAGAAGGATAGAGGGAGAGAGGGAGAGAGAGAAGGATAGAGGGAGAGAGAAAGAGAGAGAGGGAGAGAGAGAGAAGGATAGAGGGAGAGAGGGAGAGAAAGAGAGAAAGAGAGAGGGAGACTCCGGTCCTGGCAGGCCCCGTGGTGTCGCCAGCCTGCTAAAGCAGCAGTGTGCCTGCTGGCAGTAGGGAGCCTGCGTGTCTCTCCCAGGGTGTGACCATGAAGGGGGAGAGGGGAGAAGGAGAGGGGGAGAGGAGCATTTCGGAGCCTTTTCCGGGGCTCCAGGGTTCTGTGGGATCCGAGTGAGTCGACACGGTTACCACGCCTGATGGGAGAGAGCCTGATCAAAGCAGCCCTGTTCCGCCTGACCGATTTCCACAGGATTAAGGATTAGGGAGCATGGAGGCTGGGAGAGGCACAGAGTCAGGCTGAGAGGGGGGACTGCACAGGGAAGGAGGGAGGGTCGGGGATTGAGGGGGGGAGAAATTAGGGTGAGAGGGATGGAAATGAGAGGAAGATGGATTGCGAGACAGCGACCGGCAGAGACAAACTGGAATGAGATTACCAGTATGGATGAGGGTTGACTCACTGAGTCATTTGGATTGAGAGTTGACTCACTGAGTCATTTGGATTGAGGGTTGACTCACTGAGTCATTTGGATTGAGAGTTGACTCACTGAGTCATTTGGATTGAGAGTTGACTCACTGAGTCATTTGGATTGAGAGTTGACTCACTGAGTCATTTGGATTGAGGGCTGACTCATAAACTAAGGACGAGGCCTCTTCACGGATGCTTGAATTGAACAACATCAGGTTCACTCTGGTGTTCATGTTCAGTAGCAATACATTCCTACCTCAACCACCCCTGTACAAACAACTGAAAATGTGAAAGTACCTAAAATGGTTGTTCAAGACAGGGTTACGTTTGGTTTTTGTTAGCTATTGAAATCAACGAGGTGTGGAAAGTACCTCTTCTCTATATTACTGCTGTGCCTTAATCACAGCTGCGCTGAGGGTAAAAAAACAAACATCAAACATTCAAACAACATGATAATTTGAAATAAATGATAACATCAAATAATTCTACAGAGGAAACATTGACTTGGCATTCATCGCCCCTTCTCGTAACAGTGGATCTCTGGGAAACACCTTTTATACCACAAGGTCAGCTAGCAGAACTGGAACACACAGACGATAAGAGGCTCCTCTATTTGACTTCAGAACACACCCGAAGAACTTGTAAAGGTAGGGCGCTTCTTTATTTAAATCCCTCTTGGTATAACATTAGATGGTGTTCATGCACGAAGGGACACATCCATCAAGTATTGTCGGAGGTGAGGAGATTCTAGTTAAACTTTCATGGTACAGTAAGGGGTACTAGATGCTGCCAAGTTGTGCATCCCTTCTAAGGGAGTCAGTGGGGAGTCAGGTGGCTGAGCGGTGAGGGAGTCGGGCTAGTAATCCGAAGGTTCCCAGTTCGATTCCCGGTCATGCCAACTGACGTTGTGTCCTTGGGCAAGGCACTTCACCCTACTTGCCTCGGGGGAATGTCCCTGTACTTACTGTAAGTCGCTCTGGATAAGAGCGTCTGCTAAATGACTAAATGTAAATGTAAGGGCCTCTGATATTTATACATCTAACCCATGATTTATTCTGTGTCAGATATAGGGTGGCTGTGGCTCAGGGGGTAGAGAGGGTTGTCTGTTAATCGCAAGGTTGGCGGTTCGATCCCCGACTCCTCCTAGGTCATGTGCCGAAGTATCCTTGAGCAAGACTCTGAACCCCAAGTTGCTCCCGATGGGCAGGCCGGCGCCTTGCATGGCAGCTCGCTGCCGTCGGTATGTGTGAGTGTGAGTATGAATGGGTGAATGAGAGGCAAACATTGTAAAGCGCTTTGAGTCCCGCTAAGGTAGAAAAGCGCTATATAAATGCAGTCCATTTACCATTCTGTTACCAGAAGGACCGCATAGACGTTCCTGAGATCTGGGTAGCAGAAATGGATTTGGTGTTGTCGAATATGTACAAGAGGTAATCCAAACAAACGTGGGGAGAATTTCAGCTGAGGCTGGGACCTGTGCCTGGGAAGAAGGGAACCTAAACTGACACAAGAACACGTTTGACAGGTAAATATTTAAACTAACCAAGCTGGCTCCACTGGGTTTGAACTGGGAGACAGCTTCAGTCCTGCCAAGACAACACACACACGCCCTGGTTACCCACCTCACACAGAGGCCAACCAAGAGGACCAGGATTGACGAGGATTAACACTCCTCTTTCCTTTATTTCTCTTCCAAAAAATAAAAACAAAATAACATAACACTGACATCACATGGCCTCAGTGTTATGTTCCTCACCTCACCTAAATGAGATGCTGAGAGAGACCTTCTGTAGCAAGGCCCAGCTCTAAGGAACGATCGAGGTTAGAGACCCGGGTGTGATGGACGGAGACCTGCCTGCCTGTAGGGGGAGGGGGTTAGAGACCCGGGTGTGATGGAGGGAGAGCTGCCTACCTGTAGGGGAAGGGAGTTAGAGACCCGGGTGTGATGGAGGGAGAGCTGTGACTGTCTACCCTCCACAGATGTGTTTGTTCACACTGCTGTGTCTAATGCATTCAGCGTTCACTGGATCTAGGGCGTGCCCAACAATTACAGTTCCCTGTCCTTATCACAACCCCAGCAATCTGATACTGAGGCTCTTTCTTCTGGTCAGAGTGTGTGTGTGTGTGTACATGCTTTTGTGTGTGTAACTTGTGTCTGTGTAGAGGTGTCTTTTTACAAATTGGCCTGTCAGCTTTCGTAATGACGGATGTGTAATGCATGTTATGTGTCTGCTTCAGCCTGGGTGTGTGTGTGCCTGTGTGTGCCTGTGTGTGTCCTTGCTTGAATATAAGCAGGAAATACAAGACCTGTTTTTCGCACTTGCCTCCCATGCAGGGGGGGGGTGGGGTGGGGTGGAGGTGGGTGGGTGGGGGGGGTGGAGGGGGTGCTGAACAGCTAAAATACTTCCTTCACAAAACATTGGGGGTTTTAATTGGTCGGAAAATCTATCTGTTTTTCATGAAAGCCAATTGGAATAAAGGAAGTGGTTCCATTGTCACAGAAACAGTTGGCACGGAAACACCACATAGCACCATTATCCAATCCCCCCTCCTGGTCCCTTGTCGTCATGCGTTTATACCCTCCCTCTCTCCATTCCTCCCTCCCTCCCCTCCTGTTCTGTCCCTCTCCCTCCAGCTTGCACGCGTTTTCAGCCATCAATGAAAACTCAACAACAACCCAGCTGTTGACATGTCAGCAAGCAAGGCTGTAAAAAGCTTGAGAGAAAAAAAAAATCTAACAGGCAAACGTTCTGCTGTTGTTTTCCATGCTAGACGTAAGGGTCTCTGACAGCTTCTGTTTCAGCGTCTTCTGAAAACCCGTTTGGGTGCATGAAATTTAAAAACAAAATAGCGACATTGAACGTGTCGGTTGTCATCTCTTCTCCATCAATTGAGTTATTCACCCTTTTCCTCTCAGTTTCTGTTTCCCTCACGATTTAATCCCGTCCGTTTTCCTCCTCTCTCTGTCCCTACAGACTCCTCCCTCAATTTCTCTCCTGCACGCACGCACGCTCTCTCTCTCTCTCTCTCTCTCTCTCTCTCTCTCTCTCTCTCTCTCTCTCTCTCTCACTCTCTCTCTCTTCCTCTCTCGCTCTCTGACACACTCAAACACACGCACACACACACGCCCTCCTCCCCCATCCCTGCAGTGTCTCAACTGCCTTGGAGCAAACAAGAGAGGAAATAGAACACAGACAATAATAAGAGAGAGAAAGAGGGGGATAGAAAGGAAGAGAACGACAGAGAGAGAGAGAGAGAGAGAGGGAGAGAGAGTGTGTGAGAGTGGGTGAAAGTGAGACAGATATGAGGCTGTCGGAACGGCAGGACTAAGAGTGGATTTCGCCCCGGTCGTCCTCTCCCCTAGCCAGCGTTTGTCTGCAGTATCCTCTGTGAATGGACGCCGAACGCTGAGGAGGTAAGCCTGCCTGTTTTCTCTTCACGCACACACACCCTTTTTTTTCCTTTCTTTTTTTTCTCTCACCATCACCGCTGGAACGCTTGGCCTCTTGCGGGGCCCCCTCTTTGTTTGTCTGGGGATGGGGAGGGGAGTTAGTGTGTCAGCGTACCCCCGCTGGTACATCCATGTGGATGCAGGGAGAGGGGAGGCGGTTTGCTCTCCTCGGCTGAGCTGAGGAGACGGTGTCGGGTGAGGGAGCATCGAGGCGGCGACTCCTCCGGTCCCCTCCTCCACCCTCCGTCCTCCACCCTCCGTGCATGCAGACAGGGGCTGGAGACGCCGGTGCCTGTCTGAGCTCGGCGTTGACTCATCTCCCTCCCGTGCATCCTCCCTGCACATCAGGACGGCACGGCTTTACGTAGGGGAATCTAGACAGGGAGGAGGAAGGTGTGTGTGTTGTGTCTGCGTGTAGCGTGTGTGCGTGTGTGCGTGTGTGTGTACATCCCGTTGACCAACGGGGACGGCCGAGGCTGAGGGAGAGCGCTGTCACGTAGGATCAGGTGTCGGAGGGCTCCCGGCCGAGACTGAGGGAGACGTGTGAGTGTGTGTCGCGGGCGGCGCACACGCCCCGTAGAGCGGCGCTCGGCGGGGGCCGAGGACGGCCTGCTGAACATTGGCCTCCCTTCAGCCTCGTAGCACACGTACACACACACACACGCGCACACACACACGCGCGCTGGGCTCTGCCCTCCCTTCCGCACGGCGCTCTTCGGCGCCGCCTGGGACGTGCTCAGCGTTTTGTGGCGTGAGCGTGAGCGGCGTTCGGAGGCGGCGTGGCGCGCTCCTCTGGAGCGGAGGGGCCGGGAGGGATTTGGGATGTTTCGCGAGGCTCCCTTGTGTCTTCGACGGAGGCCTCACTAGGATTTGTTGATCGCCGACTGTGTTTGTGAGCAGGAACCTGGGCAGGGAGGGGCCGAGGGGCTGGGTGGGGGGTAGGGGAGGTTAACAGTGGGGAGGCAGATGAGGTAGAGGGGCGGAGGTTGATGCAGCGAAGAGAGAGTGAAGGAAAGAGAGATAGAGAGGGAGTGAGACGGAGAGAGTAAGAGAGGGAGTGAGAGAGAGGGAGAGAGAAAGACAGAGTGAGAGAGAGAGAGTGAGAGAGAGAGAGAGAGAGAGAGAGAGAGAGAGAGAGAGAGAGAGAGAGAGAGAGAGAGAGGGAAACAGAGTGAAAACAGAAGTCAAAGAGAGAGAGAGGGGCCTCTGATGTTTAGCTGAGCACTGGATGTAGAGATTGCTGGACATTCATGAGTGATAAGTGCATGAATGAACCAGAACAGGCACTGTTAAGGCCCTGAGAAATACAGCATCCAGCAAATATGGTGGAAATATTCCCATGATGCTCTAGGCTGACTTGGAGCAACACAAATAGTGAAATGGATAAGGGCAGGGGAGTCCGATACCAGCGATGAACGTAGCCTTAAAACTGGACAGCTGTACGTGCTGGTTTTTTTGCAGGATTAGTGAGAAACTGTACGAGAATATATGTCACTGCAATGACTGTGCTGAGCAGTGGAGCTAATCGAATCATGAGAATCACAAGATGTGTGCTTGTGACTGTTCGACTGGATGGATTTAAAATGCAAAACTGTATTTTCTCTTTAAACACATCTTTACACCTTACATTTCTAATGTATCATGTACGATTTTGACATTTTGAAAGTAACCCTTTTTGGGATCGTTCCCTTTCTAAATGTAACGCTTTTAGTCTCAATATCCAGGAGATTCAGGAAAATATGTTGTGAAAGGATTGAATTGTGCTGTAATATGAGTATGGCTAGCAATGTTTGGACCACAGCAATGATTCTAAGAGACGTTTCCTAGAAACCAGACCCATGGTGGTGTCATTGAAAGGATTGTTGGCTGGCACACCCTTAACTTGCTGTCAGACCAACTCCTAGGGCGCAAAGGGCGTCATCCATCAAACCCACCAACCGGACACAGCAAACGCCTTCCTCACCACTTCCCCTGTGCACCTTACATTCCTTTTAACAAAAAAAAATCTCTTCAAACCACCTGTAAACATGCAGTTGACTGTAATCAAATCCCTTTCCCAGTATTGCCACCACAGAACTGCATTTTACATTTACATTTAGCAGACGCTCTTATCCAGAGCGACTTACAGTAAGTACAGAGACATTCCCCCCAAGGCAAGTAGGGTGAAGTGCCTTGCCCAAGGACACAACGTTGTTTGACGTGGCCGGGAATCAAACCAACAACCTTCTGATTAGCAGCCCAATTCCCTAACCGCTCAGCCATCTGACCCCGACTGTAAGTCAGAGACACGAAAAAACATTAGAATGTTCACACCCCAGAATATCTGCGTCCGAGTTAGCAGCCTGAAGGGCGACTCTACAGAAGTGGACCTGATTAGCGAGGCAATTAGCCAGTGCTGCGGAGAGGCCTGTGGTCATGGTGGGAGGAGGGGGGGTAGGGGTCATGTGGCTTGACCCCCCCTTTGGGGGAGGTTGCTGATGACCTTGGTGGCTAGTAATCAGAAGGTTGCTGGTTCAATCCCCGGCTCTGCCAATGACGTTGTGTCCTTGGGCAAGGCACTTCACCCTACTTGCCTCGGGGAGAATGTCCCTGTACTTACTGTAAGTCGCTCTGGATAAGAGCGTCTGCTAAATGAGTAAATGTTAAATGTTAAACGATCGCATTCAAGAAGGCGGCGCTCTCTCGCAACATCTCTCCGCCCCTGCCACACACCGTCAGCGAAACACCCCCGAAAACGTTTGATAACACCGACGGCCGAACGGAGAACAGAACCGCAGTTTGAAGTGACCTCCCGTGACCCTCTTTGTGGCCGGGCATCAACCGTCTCATTGTCTGACTTGATGGCCTGGGACGATGCAAACAGACTTGGCTTTAAAGCCGCGCTGGATGTTCCATTATCTCAAACTGAAAAGAGCTGCAGGCTCGGGCTGTGTGTGGTGCCCTTGTGGCCCCGGTCAGCCCAGCTGACTGCCGTGTTTACGTGACGTCGCAGCGTAGGGCTCCGTCGCAGCGTAGGGCTCCGTCGCAGCGTAGGGCTCCGTCGCAGCGTAGGGCTCCGTCGCAGCGTAGCGCTCCGTCGCAGCGTAGGACTCCGTCGCAGCGTAGGGCTCCGTCGCAGCGTAGGGCTCCGTCGCAGCGTAGGACTCCGTCGCAGCGTAGGGCTCCGTCGCAGCTTAGGGCTCCGTCACAGCGTAGGGCTCCGTCGCAGCTTAGGGCTCCGTCACAGCGTAGGGCTCCGTCGCACGCCATGACTCCCTCCTGCATTTCAGGAAAACGAAAGGACAAGGAAATGTTTTGACATCACACATATCAAGATACTGTGGGGAATATCAGGGAGGAGAATCCATAAAGCGCACTCTGCTAACAGTGCACGGTCAGAGGAGGCACTAAACCAATAAACTATCAACCGCGTAACTTCAGTGTTAGTGTCTGAGGCCCCATCGATCACCAGCTACTGAACAATCGGGGAGTGAGGTGGCTGAACGGTGAGGGAAGCGGGCTAGTAATCTGAAGGTTGCCAGTTCGATTCCCGGCCGTGCAAAATGACGTTGTGTACTTGGGCTTCACCCTACTTGCCTCGGGGAGAATGTCCCTGTACTTACTGTAAGTCGCTCTGGATAAAAGCGTCTGCTAAATGACTAAATGTAATGAAATGTAACAATCTTTCCAATTGGACGGGCCTCTCTGCTCCCTCTACTCCCCGTTCAGCTGGCTCAGCATCCATCTTTGTTTGGGGCCTTTAATCCTTGCCAGGTATTCTGAGCCAAAGTGTCATCTTAACACAAAGGAGACCGTGCAACTTCCCTTGGCAGCCCTGCTCATCTGCATGCAGGCGTGTGCTGGCCAGATAAGAACAAACGAAACAGAAAAGAGGATTTCTGTCAGTTTGAAATGACCAGAATTAGGGTGGGGCTTTGTCTTTTCATTGTGCAATAAGTAAGGATTAAGTTGTCTCTTTGGTCTTACGTAAATCTACAGTATGTCAATGTAGTTCTTTCCTCTTCTCTCGCTGTCTCTCTCGCTCCCTCAGTCTGTCTCTCTTGGTTCCTGTATCTCTCCGGCTCTATAATCTCTGCTCAGTGTTCAGAAATAGGCCCTGTTCGCACATATCTCTTTACACGTATGTGTGTGTGTACTTTTTGTGTACTGTGTGTGTGTGTACACTGTATATGTGTGTGTGAAAGTACTGTATGTGTTGCGTGTGCGTGTCTGCATGTGTGTGTGTATGTGTGTGTGTCTGCATGTGTGTGAGTGTGTGTGTGTTTGTGTCTGCATGTGTGTGTGTATGTGTGTGTGTCTGCATGTGTGTGAGTGTGTGTGTGTTTGTGTCTGCATGTGTGTGTGTGTATGTGTGTGTGTTGCCGGCTGAGAGAGCCCTCCTCCTTGTACTCATTACCAGGAGGGCAGAGAGGCCTAACAGAGAATCTTTGTGCTCCATTCTTCACACATAACAACAGTCATATGATGACAAGCAGGAGGAGGTGCACGGGAGGAGGGGGGAGGGGAGGAGGAGGGGTGCTTTGCAGTACAAGGGTTTTGGGGAGGGGGCTGGGGTGAGGGCAAATGTGTGTGTGGGTCTGTGTGTGTGTGTGTGCGTGCGGGTCTGTGTGTGTGTGTGTGCGTGCGGGTCTGTGTACGTGTGTGTGCGTGCAGGTCTGTGTGTGTGTGTGTGCGGGTGGGTCTGTGTGTGTGCGGGTGGGTCTGTGTGTGTGTGGGTCTGTGTGTGTGTGTGTGGGTCTGTGTGTGTAAGGGTGGGTCTGTGTGTGTGCGGGTGGGTCTGTGTGTGTGTGTGTGCGGGTGGGTCTGTGTGTGTGCGGGTGGGTCTGTGTGTGTAAGGGTGGGTCTGTGTGTGTGTGCGGGTGGGTCTGTGTGTGTGTGTGCGGGTGGGTCTGTGTGTGTAAGGGTGGGTCTGTGTGTGTGTGTGCGGGTGGGTCTGTGTGTGTAAGGGTGGGTCTGTGTGTGCGCGTGCGGGTGGGTCTGCGTGTGTGTGTGCGGGTGGGTCTGTGTGTGTGTGTGCGGGTGGGTCTGTGTGTGTGCGGGTGGGTCTGTGTGTGCGCGGGTGGGTCTGTGTGTGCGCGTGCGGGTGGGTCTGCGTGTGTGTGTGTGTGTGTGTGCGTGCGGGTGCGTGAGTCGGACAGTGTATGGTGAAAGCACAGCCTTTGGCTGATTTTTGAAGTCCATGTGCAATCCTACTTATATGTCTGCGCTTGTGAGCGTGAGGACATATGGGTGGATATCTGTGAGTATATGTGTGTGTGTGTGTTAGTGTGTGTGTGTAGGTACCCTTTCAGTAAATTCAATAATTTCAATAAATTCCCTTTCAAGTTCAATTAGATAATGGTTTTCACTTCCCCATGTAGCTTTCAGCTGGTTGTTACAAATAACATTGCAGTATCAAGGGCACGGTATAGAAAAGGTAAAGTTCCTACCTCTCCCGAGTGACAACAGTGGCTGGCTGTCTGCAAGATCTATCGAGGTAGTTATGAACACATTTGACGAAGGGCCAAGTACTAAAGAGAGCAATTTGTTTGTTGTAAATAGGACTGATGTACTGCAGGTGAACGCTGAAGTCTCCTGGGCGGTTTTCCCTGGCGGAACCCCAGGGTCACGCTGGCTCCACCGCCGCGGTCGTCTACAACGGCACCATCGCAGTGTTTCAGCACTTTTTTTTTTATCTCGTTGCTGTTTTGAAAACGACGAAAACCACCAACTGCAGGATGTGCAGCTCGGTGTGTTCGGTAGTCAGTGCTTGACTTAACTGTTTCCGGTGTTTGGAGAGACCCCATAAATCTAATCTGCCACCACCGATGGTGACACGCGCTTACAGGATGTCAGCGGCCGATGACAGGACAGATAAACTTCGGCCCTTTCCAGAAATTTGATGAATCTTTTCGATTGTTTCTCATCATCGTTACATAACGATAACAGGCAGGTTGTAGACGGTGCCAGATTCTCGCACACACAAACACACTTGCCCACACACATCCACACACACCCCTCGACACACACACACAAACACAGACACACAAGACTCTCTCCACCTTGTGCCATCCCTTCCCATCAATGGGTCTGCTAATAGCTGTGCCTGTGCACAAACGTGCTATTGTCATAGCGGGCTGACCTTGTGACTCAGTGTGCCTCGGTCCATCTGCAGCATAGTAGAGCTGAGGGAACGCAGGGCAGCTCTGGAACCAGGAATGCTAAACACGGCCCTTATCACAAAACATCTACTACACTCAGCCTCCGCGCCCCCCCCCCCCCCCCACTCCCTTGCCCACTCCCCCCCCACCCCCCCACCCCTCACCCAGCCCCAACCCTCTCCACTCTTTTGGGCTAATGAAAAATGAACACTCCCCCTCATTGTTTTGCCGTAACGAACGAGTAGTGTACAGTTTACTGAGGAGTGGCCAAGCATCGCCTTTAGAGGGAGAGAGAGAGCGAGAGAGAGAGAGAGAGAGAGAGACAGAGAGAGAGAGAGAGAGAGAGAGAGAGAGAGAGAGAGAGAGAGAGAGAGAGAGAGAGAGAGAGAGACAGAGAGAGAGAGAGAGAGAGAGAGAGAGAGAGAGAGAGACAGAGAGAGAGAGAGAGAGACAGAGAGAGAGAGAGAGAGAGAGAGAGAGAGAGAGAGAGAGAGAGAGAGAGAGAGACAGAGAGAGAGAGAGAGAGAGAGAGAGAGAGAGCGACAGAGAGAGAGAGCGACAGAGAGGAGAGAGACAGAGACAGAGAGAGAGAGAGAGAGAGAGAGAGAGACAGAGACAGAGAGAGAGAGAGAGAGAGAGAGAGAGAGAGGGGTGGATTACTTAATGCTGAGCAAACAGTTAGAGCCAAATCTTGCTATCCATGTCATGCACAAATGTTTCCTAACAGTGTGGCTGATCATTATGCAGCAGGGACGTTTTCTCTAAGTCAACTAAAAGTTTCAGCTCCTGGAGTCTGGTGCCTGGGGAGGAAGCGATGCCTTCAGGGTGACCCCAGACAGCCCTGGCACTTCCACAATGTAATAATGATAATTAACTACTTTGGAGAGATGATTTGAACTCGGAGACTCTGAGGAGCAAAGATGAATTTGCCCTTCCTGAATGGTAGAGCACGCCAGCTCTTCACCTCAGATCATGTGACAGGAATGCTTGGTAATCCTGGGGGAACAGTGTCAGCTGACACAACTGTGAGAGGGTTAGGTTAAGGTGCCCTCCCTCCCTCCCTCCCCTCCCCTCCAACAAAGTGGCGTGTTGGAGAAACATCCTCGGCCCAGCTCTGTGATTCACTTCGTTTTCTCCTCTCTGAAAAAAAAGAAGAAAATGCATTTGGCATCTTTTCGTCCTGCACTCATCCCCCCCCCCCCCCCCCCCCACCAACTGTCGATTTGAAAGCAGCCCTGAGGTCTGATATGATAGACCGGCAGGCAAGGGCATTTCCTTCCAGCCTCTAACAGGGGACCCTGTTTCCCTAGCATTTCCTCAAGGGCAAACATCAACGAGGGATGATTGGAGGGATGATTCTGAGCTGGGACGAGGTCTGGGTCACCGTCGGATGAGCGGGGCGGGGCGGGGCCACACGACAACATATCTGAGTGAGTCTATTCAGGACATACGCCGAATCTTGCATAATGCAACGCGAGGGCTGAGTGCTGAAGATCATTGGGTCCGCGACCTATATCCGCTGGCTCTGACGTAGGCTGGTGCAAGCAAGCAGGCTCGCCAGCGATGAGTCATAACAGGGGAAACAGGGCTGTTTTTCTGGGGTGGCTCGCGTCTTTGAAGTTCCCCCCTGGGTCCTCTGTCAAGAGCCAGAACCGAGTTCTACGGGTTCTCCGAGGCCTTGGTTCTCCCGCGGCGTCGTGTTCAGGCAGAGCTCCTGTGGTGGAGGTCTGCAAACCGGACGTTAATCAAGGCCAACACTGCCAGAGGGAGGGGACCATGTTGATATCGACTGTGAGCTTTTTGCCCTAGTTTGACGTTCAGTACTGTATGTACAGCATGTCTGCTTTGGGGGATTCAGACACCCTGTTACCATAAAGAGGTCTGCTCGAATGAAATAGCCTGCTTCCCTTTAGGGCTTTCTCCTCTGTGTAGACGGTGGAAGAGCTTTTCAGGGGATAAATAAACAAACTCAATCTGCCCGTTTTTTCATGGGGGAGTTGTTTGTGCTGCTGCAGTATCGTTGTGGACTGTCGGCGACAGAGTTTAAACGAGGATGATGGAAGTTACTTCTTGTTAAAACATCAGCCTTTCGTTGGTATTTTTGGTAGGTGTTGTGGTGGCAGTACTGACTAATGATTTCAGTTTTGGTCACTTTCAGAACCTAGCTTCGGTCTTGGTTCAATAAAAAACAGTTCCTGGAATGTTACTTCAGTTTTTTTAAATGCTATTCTAATACTGTTACCGTTAGCAGTTGAGAGTGATTTGACCTCATGATGCCAAGGACAATCTAGTGCTACAGAATATTTGGGCTATGAGCCACAATAAACTGTCTGGTGACGCTTTAGATCGATGTGCTACTTAATAGGTAACAAGCCCTTGTAAGATGCTTATTAACATGTGTTAAATAGACTGTCATTGTAAATAATATTGGGGTTAGGGCTTGGTCTAGGACTAGGCCTAGGGCTGTCGTAATATGAGATAAGCTTATGTTAATAAGTACCTCATAAGAATGCTTATGAACAGTAACAGTTGTTAATAAGACTTACTAATTTACCAAGGCCTTCGTAAGTCTTAACTAACTCTCATTCCAAACAACTGAATCTTAAGTGTTACCCAGCATGCCAAGGCTACAGCTTGTATTTTTGGCAAAGCTGGAGGGTTTTCGCAGTTCCTCTTCGCCTTTAAAGTAATTAGATAGTTTAATTCCCAGAGACCAGCTTGAATTTTCATCCCCTTCAAAGATCTGCGTTGCTGAGGTGGAGACAATCCTCTAACTTTGGGGTTTATTACTAATGGGCACATTTTTCTAATGACACAGCAGTTTGGAAAGCAAGTTCGTTGAGTGATTAGAGAGTTCTTGGTATGAGTGGGGGAAGTGCTTCAGACTCTCAAACAAATTCCTTTGAGGGAAGTTTACCCTCTTCTCAGACACATTCTCCATTTCACTGTCTGTGTATTTTAGTTTTTATATCTGTTTCTCCCACATCTTTACCTCTCCCTTGGTCTCCCCTTCCCTGAGAAGCAGGCTGTGAGTTCTCAGGGAGAATTAAAAGGCTGATTTAAGTCATGTGTACTACATAAACCACTAAGACGTCACAGCAAGCTATCGGAAACCTTTGCTTGGTGCTGCAAAGATTGAAAACTCGTGTCTTCAATCCCAAAGAGTAATTTTCTTCAGAACAGGAAATCACATCCACTACTATTTTAAAAACTCATACTAGATATTATGCCTTTGTGGTTTTGAATGCTCTCCCCTCTATTGTCTGCAAACCGGGCTTATATTTAAAAAAATAATCAGAGAAAGGAGTGACTGGGAAAGGTTTTGATATAGAACACTTTATTGCATTTTACTTAGTTAGTTCACAATGGTTTCATTGATTGATGGTCACAAGACTGTATGTCTGGTTGGCTGGAGAGATATGTATCTCCTCTGTGTCCTCTCTCTCTGGTTAAATGATCTTACTGCTTCCACAACCAACCAATCAGAAGACGTGGGGCCTTTAACTCTATCTCATCTTTAGACTCATGTCCTGTGCTTTGCGGCCTGCAAACTTTAACTGCTGCAGTTTATATGCCTGGGAACTCAGTTGAGTTCTAAGAAAAGATTTAATCAATAAACCGTTTACCTTTCTGGGAAAGAAAATGTGATCAGACAGAGAGCTTCTCATGTGTTTTTAGCCCTTTTCTTGTGAGAAGAGACATTTCTGGAAATCGATGTTGATTTAAATATTTAGGAAAAATTTTGAACATTACATGTCATCAACACGAAATGTACAGTACCATGAGGTAATGAAAAACATTATAAACTCCTGCATTATTCTTAAAATGAATATTGTACGCAATGATTTATGTGATTAAGGCAAGACCTAACATTGGCAGTATCAGACAGGTGTAAGTCTGTTTGACTATAGCAGGTAGGGTTGGCTAAGTGTGTGTGAGTGTGCATGTGTGTGTGCATGTGAGGCTACCTTTGTGTGGATTTGTGTCAACAACCAACAGGAATACCATCATCAATCTCACTACTATTCACAGAATGCCAAGCATGCCTGCTTTGCCACCTGACTGTGTATTTAGGGAAACGCGTCATGTAGCTCAACTGGATCCTGTTCCTCTGTGGGACCTAGGACACGGTAGGGGCTTGCGAGGCCAGCGTGGTCCCAGCCTCTCAGCCTCTCAGCCCCTCAGCCCCTCAGTCCCTCAGCCCCTCAGCCCCTCAGCCCCTCAGCCCCTCAGCCCCTCAGCCCCTCAGCCCCTCAGTCCCTCAGCCCCTCAGCCCCTCAGTCCCTCAGTCCCTCAGCCCCTCAGCCCCTCAGTCCCTCAGTCCCTCAGTCCCTCAGCCCCTCAGCCCCTCAGCCCCTCAGCCCCTCAGTCCCTCAGCCCCTCAGACCTCTGTCTGTCTGTGTCATGGACCAGTGGGCAAACGAAACATTAAAAGCGTTAGCATTGTGGAGAGCATCCTAAGGCGAAAACAGCCGAGTCTTAGTCTAAGAGAGGCTCACGGGAAACAGTCAGAAGGGAGAGAGAGGGGTAGGGGAGGGGGAGAAAGTCAGAGAGGGGAAAGGAGAGGCTGGGTGAAGTCACAGCATTTGTGATTGTTGGGATGCAGCCTAGGGTGTGTGTGTGTGTGTGTGCAACGCAGGGGCAAGTGTGCATAAACATACCCTCGTAAGGGACTGGAGCCCGCTGCAGACACAAACTGCTGGCGTGGATTTACGTAACGGCCGTATTCATCAATAACACAGAGACGCTGTTGCACTTTTTTTTGTCAGAGACTTACATAACAATCTATTTACTGCACAAAGCACAGCCTGTTTAGTGGCAGAGGAGGAGACTGTGGTGACACACTGGGTAGACCCAGTGCCCCTGGGGGACTCTGGTGACTCTGGTGACCTCTGGTGACCCCTGCGGGGCTCTGGTGCCCCCTGGGGGACTCTGGTGACCCCTGCGGGGCTCTGGTGACCCCTGGGGGACTCTGGTGACCCCTGCGGGGCTCTGGTGACCCCTGGGGGGCTCTGGTGCCCCTTGGGGGACTCTGGTGACCCCCAGCTACGACTCTGTTCGCTCTCGTCTGAACGCGTAGACGGACCCCGTCTGGGTCGGGCATGCCACCCTGAACGTCGACAGCACGAACTGCGACACGTTCCGATGCGTCTTGCCTCAGAGCTCCTTTTTCCACTGCTGTTTTGCTGTGTCGAACCAAACTGGATACCGCCTGAAATCCAAGCTGTAACTCTAACCGGTAACACACGCACAAGCACGCAGAGACACGCGTACACACACACACGCGCCGCACACACACGCACAGACACACACACACCACACACGCAGACGCACCACACACACACACCGCACACACACACACCACACGTACACGCATGCACACACACGACACAGTCATCTATAAACCAACCCTCCTTTCTCCTTCCCCAAACATCACACCTTCCTCCCTCTGAGAGATGAGTTACCTGAGCTGTCTCAGAGTCCACCCCAGCACAGCAGGACAACAGGGTCTCCGGGCTCATCTGTCCCCCCCCCCCCCCTGCACTGACTGCTCCTCATCCCAGGTTTGAAATAACACCTTTCCACGCCCCTCGTGGCGCGCGTCATGACAGCAGGCGTGGACCTCGACCCCCCTCACCAGATCGGGTAAATACTCACCCTGCGACGTTTTGTGACGACGCGCGTACCGGATGGTCATGAGTAGTGCTCACAGCACGGTGGTAAACGCACCTCACTTTGGGCCTCTCAAGTCAAGATACTTATCATGGCATGCTGGAATCTAATATTACACACACACACCCTCCCCCCAGAACACTTAAACCTCATCATCTAATGTGATTGGACTATTTCTGATGGTAGTTTAGTGCGTTCAACAACCATGACACGAATACTGTAACACATTGTGCAAAGCCCCATCAACACACTATGATTACATGTACCAATTTCTAGTAATGATCACGACTGTAATTATTTTCAGCATGGTAAATTAAAAATGGGAGGTGAGTGCGGGGTGGGGAAGAAAGAAAGAAAGAGGGAGAGAGAGAGACAGAGAGGGAGAGAGAGAGAGATATAGAGAGAGACAGGCAAGAGAGAGGGAGGGAGAGAGGGAGAGACAGAGAGGGAGAGACAGAGATATAGAGAGAGACAGGCAAGAGAGAGGGAGGGAGAGAGGGAGAGATACAGAGAGAGACAGGCAAGAGAGAGGGAGGGAGAGAGGGAGAGATACAGAGAGAGACAGGCAAGAGAGAGGGAGGGAGGGAGAGATACAGAGAGAGACAGGCAAGAGAGAGGGAGGGAGAGATACAGAGAGAGACAGGCAAGAGAGAGGGAGGGAGAGAGAGAGAGATACAGAGAGAGACAGGCAAGAGAGAGGGAGGGAGAGGAAGAGAGAGAGGAAGAGAGAGGGAAAGAGAGAGAGGAAAGAGAGAGGGAGAGAGAGGGAGGGAGAGGAAGAGAGAGGGTCAGAAAAAGAGAGTTGGAGAGAGAGGAAGAGAGAAAGGGAGAGAGAGAAAGGAAGAGAGGAAGAGAGAGAGGGAGAGAGAGAGGAAATAGAGAGGGAGAGAGAGAGAGGAAGAGAGAGGAAGCGAGAGAAGAAGAAAGAGAGGAAGAGAGAGGAAGAGAGAGAGGAAGAGAGAGAGCCACAGGGCCGTGTGCAACGGGAGCTGTGAAGGAGAGGTGTATCTCCTCACCCCGGGTATCACATGACCTCAGCATCCTCAGTGTCAGGGCCTCTCTCCTGTGTAGGGATGGGGATCGTTCATTTTTATCGATATCTATACAATTTTCGAGACTGCTTAAGGATCCGAGTCTATCGATACTTTTCTGGGGTGAGCTTGAACTAACCACCATCTAAATGAATTAATTTGGCAAATGTTACACATACTATAGCAGCACCCACACAACCCACGCCACACTTTATGTAAACAAGATTACTGAACAACATTTATAACAATAACTTCAGTAAAACAGATGTCAAATAGAACAAGGGGAACGTGTTGCTGTCAGGTGGAGGCTGGATAAAAGGAGCACATATTGGCACAATGGATCCTGGCTCTGGCTAAATCTACAATTGTCCACTACAGATGTACTATCCACAACCTGATTTGATTTAAATGACCTGACTTATCTCTCGAGACACAAGTTACATTATATTACCTAGTCTCGATAGCGGTATCGATAAGTTCGGACCTTATTGATCTGGTTTTGAGAAATCTAGAACCGGGTCCTTACAGAACCGGGTATGGATCCCCATCCCGACTCCTGTGCGGCCTCTTAAAGAGAGACCTCCATCTCACACACGTGACCGTCACACTCTGCGCGCTGCCAAACAGCAAGAGAGGGCTTGAATAACGTGCCCGCTGGAGGTGCAGGGAGCAGGGCTTGCGGTGAGGGCTTGACTGCACGGGTGGAACAGTATCCTTCCTTACTGATGGCAGGGCCTGGAAGCCAGGAAGGATACGGAAACTCTGACTAACGGTTTGGGTGTCGTGACACTTTGACCCGTCGGGCTTCTTAACAAATCACCGTGTGCGTCGAATGCAGATCGGTTCGTCTCAGACAAGGGTGTCGACACATTTCTGCACTGCAACGTGCTCGTGATGGGGGCAGTAAAACCTCTTACCTGTTGGCGCACTTAAACTAGAAATCATTCTAACTGGAACACAGCTCACCTTATCATCACGGCAGCAGTCTACAATTCCCTGATCAACTTTCAGTTCCTCAGAGAATATCTGGTGAGGCATTATCTCAGAGACGCAGCAGCAAGCATTAGCATCATGCTGAAGAAGCAAACTGAAAGGAGCTCATAATAAGAGCTCAAAATCGTAATGGTTTTTATGGCTTTTTAACGTCAGTGATGTGCAGCTATTTAACTGCTTTTGTTGGCTCTGCCGGTTATGGTTCTCTCTCTCTCACACTCTCTCTCTCACACTCTCTCTCTCTCTCTCTCTCTCTCTCTCTCTCTCTCTCTCTCTCTCTCTCTCTCTCTCCTCTCTCTCTCTCTCTCTCTCTCTCTCTCTCTCTCTTTACCCCTCCCTCTCTCTCTCTCCCCTTCTCTCTCTGCCCCTCCCTCTCTCTCTTCTCTCTCTCTCGCCCCTTCTCTCTCTTTCCCTACCCCTCCCTCTCCCCCCGCCCCTTCCTCCCTTCCTCCCCCTCTCTCTCGTCATGTCTCTCTCTCTGTGTTGTGAGAGTGGGTCGAAGCTATGTCTTTCGAAGCGCGGGCCGCGTTGACGACCAGCTTCAGGGAGTGATCGCCGGCTCTCAGTGGCAGGTCCGGGGAGCGTGGTCTCACCAGCGAAACTAGGCCACAGTGTGATTTCACGTTTGTTCCCAAGCCAGTAGCATACAGTCTGTTATTGGGGGCCATCTATTTATCACAAAGCCCACAGACGGTCGCTGCTCCAAACTTGCCCCCATGCTCTCTCCATGCATCCTATATACAATGAGACAAGACAATATTTCACCAGCGAGGGCGACAACACAGGGTCTGTTCAGACTTCGTCTTTGTGTGGACAAGCGTGTAAATGACCCTTAAAAGACAACATAAAACCGACAACTGTTGGCGTTGTGTCGTGTTTTTTTCCGGTGCGAATCCAATTGGAAGGGGACGCCTGGCATTTCAGAGCACGTCCGGGACGAAAACCCGCCGTTCTGGAACGGGTTTTCCCCTTCTGACCGTGTGTGTGTTTTTCTCGGTGACCGTAGCACCTGCAGGAGAACGCAGAGGGTGTGAAGAGCACAATCCGAGCATGGCAACAGAGTAGCGGGAGCGAGAAGCACCTGCCTGCTAAAGCTCCAGTTATTTTCCACTGTGATAGTAAATAAACATTACACTTGATATCAGCACGCAGGGTAGACTTAGCTAGCTGGACTTGGGAGGGGGGGGGAAGGAGAGGGCTTGTGGAGGGGAGGAGGGAGGAGGGTGTACGGGGGGAGGGGACGTAGATGGGAGAGGATGTGGAGAAGGGGAGGGTGTAGAGGGGGGAGGGGGGAGGGCTGCTACGGTGAATTTATCCGACATCTGTTTCCTTCTCACACCATGGATACCTTTCTGTTCGCTCCAAGTGTGGGTTTATGTGTGTGTGCGCGTGTGTGTGCGTGTGTGTGCGCGTGTGCGTGTGTGTGACTGTCTCTTTGCTTCTGTGTGCACACACGTAAAACACAGACGTAGTGAGGACTTCTGGTTCTGCTGCAGCGTGTGCTGAGTCGCTGTGTCTGTGTCTCGGGTAACCCAGGGCGACGGGCGCGGCAGGGGCGGGGCAGGACGCTAGCCATCAGAACGCTAAAGAGGAAGTTAACAAGGATAGCGGTGACATGTTGACACTGGAGCGAGGGACAGGACTAGGCATCACGTGAGGGCAAATGAGCAAGAGGAAATGTGTATGTGTGTGTGAAAGGGAGTCTGTGATTGTGAAAGTGAGTGGGTTTGTGTTCCTGAATGTACGCACTTCTTCATTTCTCATGCCACGGCGCATGTGTGTGTGCTCTGGATAAGAGCGTCTGATAAATGACTAAATGTGTGTGTGTGTCAGCGTAGGTTCTTCGCGTGTTCGCGCCGGGAGGTTTTGAACCCCTCTCGGCCTTATCTCAGCTCAGCCACATCCTGAACGCTCACGTCTCTCCTTCTCCCTCTTCAGCTGTCGAGACACGGAGGAGGAGCAGCAGCCGGGAGAACACGCCAGCGCGCCAGGAAGACCAGCCAGAGTCCAGCCAGAGCCTTGCGCCCAACCCAAAGACGACCGCACGGTGGTGAAGGACCGCAGCAGCCAGGGAGAAGCACCAGGAGAGCCATGAGGGAGGGCGGTGACGGCCTGTTCCCACGCACCGTCCCCCGACTCTGTCGCCACTGACAGACCCAGCGCGCACCCCTCCCCCGGCCCACCCCCCACTCTCGCCCTTCTTCGCCATCGCTCCGCCGACGTCCCCCAGGGGAACAGGCGAGCCCCCCCCTCCCCCGTGGCTCCAGGCAGTCAAACTCCACCGCGAGGGGTCCCCGTGGGCGCCCCCCACCACCATGCCCTGGTAGAAGTCGGGAACATCGGCGTCAGGACCCCCCGAGTCACGAGGACAGAAACAATCTGCCTGCCCGGCTGAACGAGGAGAATGACATCCTCCTGAGTCATCCTCTGCTCTCCTGCCTGCGTTCCCCCCGCGCCGACATCGCTCTCCCCCCCGTCCGCGCCCCGGCGGCATTGAAGATCCCCGATCCGTTCTGACAGCCCTTTCCTCCTCTCTCCTCCCGTCCTCGCTCCGTCGTTCTCCCCCCCCGCCCCCTTCCCCCCTCCGCCCCCCTCCCGGTTTCTTTTCCGCGGCGCCCCGCCCCTCGCGGTGAGGAGCGGCCTTCCCGGTGATCACCACGGGGCAGACCACCATGGGATGCCGGCAGAGCTCGGAGGAGAAGGAGGCGGCGCGGCGCTCCCGGCGCATCGACCGCCACCTGCGCTCGGAGAGCCAGCGTCAGCGGCGCGAGATCAAGCTCCTTCTCCTCGGCACCAGCAACTCGGGGAAGAGCACCATCGTCAAGCAGATGAAGATCATCCACAGCGGCGGCTTCAACCTGGACGCCTGCAAGGAGTACAAGCCCCTCATCCTCTACAACGCCATCGACTCCCTCACGCGCATCATCCGTGCCCTCGCCACCCTCAAGATCGACTTCCACGACGCCGACCGCGCCTACGACGCCGTGCAGCTGTTCGCCCTGACGGGGCCGGCCGAGAGCAAGGGGGAGATCACGGCCGAGCTGCAGGGGGTGATGAAGCGTCTTTGGGGTGACTCGGGCGTGCAGGACTGCTTCCAGCGCTCCAACGAGTACCACCTTGAGGACAACACGGCGTACTACCTGAACGACCTGGACCGCATCTCCTCCGGGGAGTTCATCCCCACCGTGGAGGACATCCTGCGCTCCAGGGACATGACCACCGGCATCGTGGAGAACAAGTTCACCTTCAAGGAGCTCACCTTCAAGATGGTGGACGTGGGGGGCCAGCGTTCCGAGCGCAAGAAGTGGATCCACTGCTTCGAGGGTGTGACGGCCATCATTTTCTGTGTGGAGCTAAGCGGCTACGACCTGAAGCTCTACGAAGATAACCAGACGGTAAGAGCGGGCTGCACCCGTAAAGGCTCACGCACACACGCTCACACACACGCTCACACGCATGCTCATGCTCACACACATACACACACACTCTCACACACACACACACACACTCTCACACACACACGCTCACACACCACTCTCACACACACACACACACACACACACACACTCTCACACACATACACACACACTCTCACACACACACACACACACACACACACACACTCTCACACACACACGCTCACACACCACTCTCACACACACACACACACATACACACACACACACACACACACTCTCACACACACACGCTCACACACCTGCTCATGCTCTCACACACACACACACTCTCACACATACACCAGTCTTGTTCACACAGAGTCACATGACACATTGGGCCCCCTGTGCAGCACAGCTCAGCTTCCTCCCTCTTCTCCTCACACTCTTCATTCCGCAGTAACCTTGGTTTTCCACGGCCACTTACGTGCACAAACAAGGAACTTCTGGAGAAACGTGAGGTTTACCAGGTTAATTCGGTGCTAGATCTAAACCCAACACCAGACACAGATGAAGGCCTCACCTCAGCCAACAGTGCAATCCATCCAAATACATCAGATCGGGCAATACCATTGGTATTACCATTTGATATTTAATACAATGCTTTTGTGTCACGTGAAGACCAGTGAAAAGAGGCTTTAATGTGTTAAAGTGACAGTTAACGTGGTAAAAATACAAGCTTGTGCCGTCGAAGTGCATGGGAGTAGAAAGACAGTGTGCGGTTCTGAAACGTCACGCTCCCCAACACAAAGCTTTTTCAGAGGAGGCTTTCACAGTTGTGAGAAACGGCGAGAGAAGATAACAGTGGCGCATGAGCCTGATGACATCTCTGCTGCGACATCTCTCGTCTGAGCCTTTCCGTCTACCCCAGCCCCTCTCACCCGCAACCTCCGGCTCTGGACTATCTGCCATGAAACAGAAAATGTCACAGTTAGACTTTTCCAATTTCTCCATTATTTTCTCATTTTAAGGAAGAGATACATTTTCGGCCATTTTTTTTTCTTTCGTTTTTTCATATGATAATTTTTTTTAAATCATTAACCGAATTATGAGAAGGTTGCGGATGTAACAAGAATAGACGCTGCTTTGAAGTTTCCAACCTTTGCCATACAGTTCTGGCACTCTTTTGATCTCTTTACTAATTGATGTGCTACATAAATAATGGGATGTGTTCGTTTCACTGAGTTATTACATGAAATCAATTACTTTTTGCCGGTTATAAATAAACTCTGAGGAGGAAAATGCAGTTAGGTGTTAATTGAGTTCACAGGTTTGAAGTGCAAAGGGTGTACCTGTGAGAATTGACAGCTTGTAAAGACACTGTTCTGCAATGGGACTTCACAGCTGGAGGAAACAAAATTATGTTTTTTTTTTTTTAAGATAAGGAGAGCATAAACGAAAGAAAGACAAGGAACGGGTGATGATTAGAAGAGAGGAAATGGGGGATGGTTGGAGGAATAGGACCTTTGCCCCTCCCCCACCTGCAAGGCCTCAGACAGCAGGGTTATTAATGATGGAGGGGTGTGGTTAGAGCAGGCATGGTCGACTGACCTTCTTATCTGTGAAACGTCCGTTGAAACTGTTTACACAGTGTCTCTCTCTCTCTTAGCGTGGAGCCTGTTTTCAAGCCAACACACTAATATGGTTGAAAGGCCTTCCCATGAAGGCCTTGGTGGATTCCGGCCCTGTACAGATGTAACAGAAACAGTGACAGAGGAGTATTTCTGAGGTTTCAGAAACATCCACAGTGACGGCAGAGGGCCCAGGGCAACGTTAGGTCTCTCTGTGCGTCTGAACACTTGTGTTGCTCGGAGCCCCAGGAGAGAGGAAGCAGGGAAAAGATAGGCAGGGAGGGAAGGAGGCAGGGAAGGAGGCGGGGACAAAGGCAGGCAGGCAGGTAGGGAGGCAAGGAGGGAGGGAGGGAAGGAAGGAGGCAGGGACAAAGGCAGGCAGGGAGGTAGGGAAGGAGGGAAGGAGGCCGGGACAAAGGCAGGCAGGGAGGTAGGGGGCAAAGAGGGAGGGAGGCAGGCAGGCAGTTAGGAAGGCAGCGAGGCATAAAGAGTGGCAGGCGGTCATTTAGATATGAGAAGCAAAGAGGGCAGGATTCAGACGGGGGTCGAGGGAGACAGGAAGTAGGAGTGAGTCTGTAAATACGATTGCTCAACGAGCACTCAACGAATTAGCGCCCAGATGCTGAATATCTGGCCAGCGGCTGATCTCTCAATCTCCCCCTACCTCTCCCCTGATTGGGCCGACTCTGCTTAATCTCAGCTGACACTTTCACAACCCTCCTCCATCTCCCCTGTCTCTTCTGCTCGTCCCTCTGTCTGCCTGGCACCCTCTGTTTCCTGCTGCTGTCAAGCGTGGAGAAGGAACCTGGATGTATGACCCTGGCAGGGTGGCGCATTTTTGGTTTCCAGTGTGCTTGTGTGTGTGTGTGTGAGAGAGACAGAGAAAGAGAGAGAGGGAGAGGGAGAGGGAGGGGGAGAGGGAGGGGGAGAGGGAGAGGGAGAGGGAGAGGGAGAGGGAGAGGGAGAGGGAGAGGGAGAGGGAGAGGGAGAGGGAGGGGGAGGGAGAGAGGGAGGGAGGGAGGGGGAGAGAGAGAGGGAGGGAGGGAGGGAGGGAGGGAGGGAGGGAGGGAGGGAGGGAGGGAGGGAGGGAGGGAGGGAGGGAGGGAGGGAGAGGGGGGAAACAACTCTACCACAATTGTCAAGACAAGCAGACACCCGTAACGTCCTTTTCCGGGCGATGCTATTTGTGTTTGCCTGTGTAGATGAGCGTGTGTGTTGTGTTTGCCTCTGTAGATGAGCGTATGTGTTGTGTTTGCCTGTGCAGAGGAGCGTGTGAGATGTCTCGGAGCACCGACAGGACCTGATGAATCAACAGACACCAAGCTAGTTTGAAGCAGAGACACCAAACGGAGTGTCAGGAACAAAGGAGACACAAGCGTATTCTGGAATCCACGAGCGTATTCCAGAATCCACGAGCGTATTCCGGAATCCACGAGCGTATTCAGGAATCCACGAGCGTATTCCGGAATCCACGTGCCAGGAGGACTTCAGATAGATGTGGTAGACGGAGCATAAAAACCAGGACCGTGTGTCGGTTTGCAGGAGGACAGCGAGGCAGCATGCGAGGGCACTAAAACATGACCTACAGTCAATCACACTAATCTTTTAACCTCGCCATAGACTGGTGTATACTCAGTGCTCAACTGTTCACTGAAAAGAGACTGTTTTCCTTTGAAGACCATTCGTTCTCTGTGGCAGTAGATTAAGCAGCTCACGTAAACCTAGCTGAATGAGGTACAATGTGATCTGTTAAAAGCACATACACGGTAATTATGTAATGCTAGCTGAGGGGTTAGCTGGGTTACTTGGGGCCTTGGAATCCCAAGGTTGTGGTAGGTGTGTGTGTGTGTGTGTGTGTGTGTGTGTGTGCAACGTACGATGCGTGGGGGAACGTGTGGAGGCTAAGGATTTTAGATCTGCAATGGCTGATGGGAGCGTATGACCTTTAAGCATTGGTGACTGCTCCAGTGAAAACACAAGAAAATCTACTCTCTTTTCCACGCGCTGCACAAGTGCACAAGCCGCTACCTCTAACACACACAGGATATTCAGAGAGGATCTCTTGGAGGAAAAAAAAATGACTGCCGAGCATTTTTTCTTTTTTTCTTTTACCCACCAACCCATCCCCTGATGCTTTTTTTTCCCGTCCCATCCTCGTCTTCATAATGAATCGGTTGCCACGGCTACAGTTGCCTAGCAACAGGCCAGTCTAACGCTCCTAATCCTGGGCTGTTGACAGTGAGCCGTGCCTAGGGAAGGGAGGGACACACACATGCACACACGCACACACACACACACACAACAGACAGGAGCGCTGACGGAAACATAAGAGGAGCGCACAGAGGTCTGCATGTTCCACTCTTCTATGTGTGTGTGTGTGTGCGTGCGTGCGTGTGCGGCAGGGAATGCTGATGAACTGTAATGGCCGTGGTGTGTGTGAGGTGAGCGTGGACCATGTGAGCGTGGACCATGTGAGCGTGGACCATGTGAGCGTGGACCAGGTGAGCGTGGACCTTGTGAGCGTGGACCATGTGAGCGTGGACCAGGTGAGCGTGGACCATGTGAGCGTGGACCATGTGAGCGTGGACCAGGTGAGCGTGGACCATGTGAGCGTGGACCATGTGAGCGTGGACCAGGTGAGCGTGGACCATGTGAGCGTGGACCATGTGAGCGTGGACCAGGTGAGCGTGGACCATGTGAGCGTGGACCATGTGAGCGTGGACCAGGTGAGCGTGGACCAGGTGAGCGTGGACCATGTGAGCGTGGACCATGTGAGCGTGGACCATGTGAGCGTGGACCAGGTGAGCGTGGACCATGTGAGCGTGGACCAGGTGAGCGTGGACCATGTGAGCGTGGACCATGTGAGCGTGGACCATGTGAGCGTGGACCAGGTGAGTGTGGACCAGGTGAGCGTGGACCAGGTGAGCGTTGACCATGCAGCTGTGTGTCGGCTGGTGCAGGTGAATGGAGGACAGGAGGAGAACAGGAGGAACAAGACGTGTATGATGGATGTTCCCACGCTGAACCGCAAGGCTCACGCCCGCCTCCATCCTGTTATTACAGGATGAATACAGACGAGCCGTTCATGGAATTCAATCATTTTCTGATGCATTGAATAAAGGTTTTGTTCGTTTCGGTTCATGAAAAGAATTCATAGACGGGGTCTCGAATTTCGTTTAGTTTTCCTTTAACAGACTCGTATGTGGTACACTATAGCCAACTGACTAGAGAGACATCAAGCTAAGGCCACAACCACCACAAAAACAGACATTTTGAGGGGAAAGCTATAGGTACATGAGTTTACATGACTTAAAGATGTAGGAAATGTTAAAACTGATTTTCATTTCCTGTATTCTTCCCAACACTTCCTGTATTCCTCCTAACACTTCCTGTATTCATCCCAACACTTCCTGTATTCTTCCTAACAATTCCTGTTTTCATCCCAACACGTCCTGTATTCTTGTTAACCCTTCCTGTATTCTTCCTAACACTTCCTGTATTTTTCTTAAAACTTCCTGTATTCTTCTCAACACTTCCTGTATTCTTCTCAACACTTCCTGTATGATACCAATGCTGATAACAAATCAAAAAGATGGCGGTTTCGATGTTCTCTTCTTTAACTCTCCCCCCTGCTCTTTTATATCTGTGTTAGTCCAACCAGCTGTTACCTGTTGTGACAGTGTTGACCACATCTGAGTTGACCACATCAATCTTTCAACATTTCAACAAAACAACACTCGACCTTGTCCATAGATCAAGACGTTTCCAAACATCTCCATAACTGCAGTTGACTCGGAATCAATGAGGTTACACATAAGGAGCTATGAGTCATCCTCATGTCAGCCATGCACTTCCTGTAAACAGATCAATCTCCAACCCAGACTCTCCTGTGGGGGCCACTCTCAGGGCCCTGGGATCCAGATGATAACAATGTCTAGCAACCAGGAACAAAGACCAGGATCGAGGTCTCCACTCAAATGTTGACACTGTAAATCACGGCTTCCTTCTCATAAAGGGAATCTGAGGTGATGTGTGATTTCTCTTGGCTACGCTTGTCTGCCGTAACAAAGTTACTTACGTAAACTTGACGTTAATGCTGTGTCTACGAGGGAAGCTGACTAAATTCAATCTACGTCGGAATTAATTGTTGTTTTGTACGCTGTCCGTTCAAGTGATTGAATGTGACAGAGCCCAGACTTTCTGATTGAACGAGGAGGCAGTGAGAGCAGTGATCAGGGAGACACAGACACACAAGTGATGAAGAGAGAGAAGGAGAGAGACGAGAAAAGAGATGAGAGAGACAAGGAGAGAGGAGAGAGAGAAGAGAGACCAATGGAGAAAGAGAGGAGAGAGAAGGCGAAAGAGAAGGATAAAGAGAAAGAGAGAACGTGAGAACAACGGTGCGAGACGCAAGGAGAGAGAAGAGAGAGAAGAAAGAGAAGAGAGAGAAGAAAGAGAAGAGGGATTGCCTCAATTAAAAACCGTGGTTGTGTGCAATGAGCCCCTTTCTCTGTGGCCATGGCGATTATCAGGCGCTGCCATTTGAATTGAAAACGAAATGACTTCAATTGTGGGGTGTTTCCTCCCTGCTGCATGCCGTATTTACTGGAAACAAAACATTAACACAGGACTGAACCTTCTCATTAATACTTAAGTTTAATTAAGGCCTGTGTCTACCCTGCTCAGGGAGGCAAGGCACTGCTGGGAGTCCAGGGAAAAGAGTGTGTGTGTGTGTGTGTGTGTGCATGCGTGTGTGTGTATGAGTGTGTGTATGTGTGTGAGTGTGCGTGTGTGTGTGTAGGGTTTGGGAGTGTGGTGAGGGGAGAAAGGGGAGGGGGGGGGTGCTGTCGTACTGGGTGTTCACACCTCAGGGTCCGCTCCTTCCCCCATGTGAGGGGGTACTCTGTGTGACGGAGTGGGCAAGTAAGGAGCCTGGAGCTTCCCATTGCACGACCAGCCCTCTCCCAGCCTGCCTCTCCCAGCCTGCCTCTCCCAGCCTGCCTCTCCCAGCCTGCCTCTCCTAGCGGCGGGGCTCGGGGAGGAGGGCTCGGGGAGGAGGGCCAGGAACGCAGGCTTGCTGGCTCTGACCTTCTTCACGGTGCGCTGTGAAGAAGGTCTCACCTCAGCCCCTGAGCCACTCAGCTGGATTAGAGGGAAAGCTCCCTTTTCACGCCCCTGGAAGCCCCACGGTGGAGAGGCCCTCCGGACGGCCGAGAGACCCTTCAGGAGGCTCGCGTCTTCCGACGCCGACTCGCACGGCTGACGAAGTGTGCACATTTAGAGTGTCCCGACGGGCGGTGCGGCGTGAGAGCTTCACGCTACAGGTTTATCAGGAGGGGGGATGGTTATCCTACAGGGTTATCAGAAGGGGGGATGGTTATCCTACAGGGTTATCAGAAGGGGGGATGGTTATCCTACAGGGTTATCAGAAGGGGGGATGGTTATCCTACAGGGTTATCAGGAGGGGGGATGGTTATCCTACAGGGTTATCAGAAGGGGGATGGTTATCCTACAGGGTTATCAGAAGGGGGGATGGTTATCCTACAGGGTTATCAGAAGGGGGGATGGTTATCCTACAGGGTTATCAGGAGGGGGGATGGTTATCCTACAGGGTTATCAGAAGGGGGGATGGTTATCCTACAGGGTTATCAGAAGGGGGGATGGTTATCCTACACACGGGTCCTGGGGCCCTTGGCTCAAGGCGTAAAACCGTGACGATCCGAAGACAGGAGTCATGCCATGTCGGCAAAAACCTCGACTGTTTGGATGGTTAATGATGGCTTTGTTAGCTGTAGTAGAGCACTTTGCAAACTCTCTGGATGCACCCAACCACCGCCCTGCTTCTGTGTTCTCTCCATCTTGCTTTGTCTCCGAGAGGGGGTCTTGTGAATTGCTCAGAGCACCATGATGTTGTGTGTAACCTTTTAAACAGCAGGCTAGTCTTACGACTGCCGTCCTCCCTCAGTCACAAGCTACTGGATACACACCACATGCCTGGAGGCGCCACACACACACACACACACTCCCACACACACACACACACACACTCCCACACACACACACTCCCACACACACACACACACACTCCCACACACACACACAAACGCATTCGCTCACACATATACATTCACACACATGCACACACACACGCAGGTACACACACACATACATAAACACACATACATATACACACACACACGCACACACACACATACACACACAAACACACACATACACACACACATTCAGGCTATATATTTCTGGCGCAGGGAGATTTTACTGAAATATTGCCACATGCTTTTGTTGACCTAAAGAGATTACACATCTCGTAAGGGTGACCAGTCAACTTGGCAGAGCTTGACTGATGTCAGACGGTTAATCCTTTTATATTTGGTTGCACCGACTGTCTACAATTTGCCAGTTCTCAAACCGAGATTTATTTGGCAAATCAAATTCTTTATTGTTCTTTGTTCTCAAGTCTACCCTGTTCTAACACACACGCTCACCAGAGAACCACAGTATTCTGAGGAACAGAATCCGTTTTCATTTCGCATTGACTACACGTGGAAATGTGGAATTCCAGTTTAAACCATGTGATATGAACTGCTATGATGAATCCTTTGGCTACAACTCCCCGAACTTCTGGCTTCCATTCAGGAATTTGAAAAACAACTTAGGAGGAATATACCAGTCATCCTCAGGGATAAAATACAGCTGACAAGTTTGGTGTTTTGCTGGATGAAAAAGGACCGCAAGATTACACTTAAGTATAGATTCCTGACTGTATTATTTTAAACAGCGATGGCAGATATGTGAGTCTGTGCGTCAGGGAAAAATTAAAGTCGTGCTTGTATAGCCTTGGCCTCCGCTGAGAGGTCGAGAGAATATGTCATCACTGAACACATGTTTAAGTTTAGAACTCAGCCTCTGCAGCATGTTCTGTATGTGATTAGTTCCATCTGTCCACAGAAATACACCCCCCCCACACACACACACACACACACGTATATATACACATACACACACACATACACACACTCTTTGTTTCTCAAGATGGTCTCTTCAGATTTCGACAGCCCCTCTCATAGTCGCACTTGCGATGCTAACAGCAGGCATCACTATCCCTCTTCAAGTTAGTGAGTTCAAGTAACCATTCCTTCATGTTGCGTGAAAAATAGCCGCTGCAACCCTGCAACAGTATGCTCCGAATGAGAGAGGATACAAGATGGAAAAAATTTCCCTGAGCGGGACATTAAAGTTCATCGTATCGTATCGAAACATGCCCTGTTTGTGTGGGGAGTTACATTTACATTTAGTCATTTAGCAGACGCTCTTATCCAGAGCGACTTACAGTAAGTACAGGGACATTCCCCCCGAGGCAAGTAGGGTGAAGTGCCTTGCCCAAGGACACAACGTCACTTGGCAGAGCCGGGAATCGAACCGGTAACCTTCAGATTACTAGCCCGACTCCCTAACCGCTCAGCCACCTGACTCCCATTTCAAGTGCAGGCTTCTCTCTGACAGTCTCCAGCCCATGTTGACACAACAGACATAATCCCACCTTTAGCGGCTCCAGGGGAGACCCATGGGATGCAGGGCGTGCCTTTATGATTCCCAACATTCGTCCTTATCTGCACTGACCTCACGTAGTTGCTGGCAACTGACATTCTTCTGCTGCTCAAAGCTTGCTGTTCCACGCCTGAATGTTTTGAGCGTGACCCTAGACCTTACTCCAATTTCATTAACTTGATTCCAGCGCAAACACCCCTATGAACAAGCCTTGACATTTCTCATTTTGTCAACAGTGTCAAATGTGTCTCGTAATCATCGTAATCTCCTCTCTTTTCTTCTTCCCCCTCCTCACCACCCCTCCCCACCACCCCTCCACCCTCCCCTCCACACATCCCCGCCTCCACAGAGTCGCATGGCAGAGAGCCTGCGTCTCTTCGACTCCATCTGCAACAACAACTGGTTCACCAACACGTCGCTCATCCTCTTCCTCAACAAAAAGGACCTGCTGGCGGAGAAGATCAAGCGCATCCCTCTGACGGTCTGCTTTGCCGACTACAAAGGCCAGAACACCTACGAAGAGGCGGCCGTGTACGTGCAGCGGCAGTTCGAGGACCTGAACCGCAACAAGGAGACCAAGGAGATCTACTCCCACTTCACCTGCGCCACCGACACCAGCAACATCCAGTTTGTGTTCGACGCCGTCACGGACGTGATCATCCAGAACAATCTCAAGTACATTGGGCTGTGCTAAGGTTATGGGCGAGGGGCACAGGGAGCACAGGGCGAGGTACGGGGCGTGGGATTTTGATGGCCGCATCGGCAGCAGTTGGCCCACCACTTGGCTGGCAAAACTAAAGGCCTATTTGCCCGACTGCCTGTCTGCCTGCTGCCCTGCCTGTCTGTCTGTCTCTTGGGACAAGTGCAGCAGAGGACTGTGAGGAGAGCCAGTGGATGAATTAGTCAGGGACGATCTCTGTGCTCGACGGTTTGGTTCTGAAATAAGAGTTGGGAGCGCTATGCTCAATGTGTGAGTTTATCCATGGTTGGCATCAATGTGTTTGCACTGAATATATGAGTATGTAGGGACACACACACACACACACACAAACACATGTACACACATCCCTATGTTTGCTCACACACAAAGACTTGGGATCAACTGTCAAATACTTGTTTGACGTGGAAACACTGGAAACAAAAGACATTCACCCCACCTTCTGCTTGTCAAAACCTAGGGTCGGTCTTCATTGGCAATTCAATTATTTCTTTTTTGTCTTCTTCAGTTGATTTAATTTGTCTGATTCCATTAATGCTGCTTTTCCAAAAAAAAAAATCACAAAAAAAAAAATTATTAAAAAAATATACAGGACAAAAAAAAACAAAAAAAGATGATCAATACATTCTTTAGGATTTCTTCCTGTCAGGAGAAGGACGGCTGATCCACAGGGCATGTCTACAGGAGAGGACACACACAGTCCTGGGGTGACCCTCAGGGACATGATGTCACAGGGTTTCAGTTCAAATGAGAAAAATAACTGCCACAGTCTACAGTTGAAGAGAATGGTTTTCCACACAACATACACTGCATCTCATCGGTTGGCCTGAATTGCTCTTTAAAAGGTAGTCTTGTTTTATCTCGTTTATTTCTCTTTTCTTTGTTTTTGTGTTTTAAAATGATTACGTATGTCCAACCTGCCTTTTAGAGCAGGCCTCTGATTAACCAGGCTAGTGTTACACTCAGTCCATAGTGTTCTCTTAGATCATTCCAGTTTCCAGCAAAAGAGACATCAAAAAGAGTGCCAATTCCAATGTAAATAAAAAACAAATCCCATCAATAATGTTCCATTTTTGTTTTTTTATTGACAAAAACATGCATGGTTTTGTTACTTTGGGATATTGATATTTTTTATTTTCAATTCGTTTTCTGTTAAACTGTTTTCTGTTTAACTAATATATTCCCAAAAATATATGGAAGTCAAACACTGTGTACGATTGTACATCTGTTGTCTAAGAGGAATTTATTGAAAAGAGTTATATTATAATGATGACGGTTGTGGCGATGGGGATGATGATAACGACAAGCTCATTACAAATCCAGCATGAAAAGATTTTGTGGGTCGAGGGAGGATTAAAGGAAAATAGATTGCAAAAAATATATGAATGAGAAAAAAAAACAAAATTTCAGTTTCAGTACTCCTTGCTTTATCTAAGTGGAAATTGTTCTACTGTCAGTGGGTATGATGTGTAAATATACTGTACGGTACACTTTTTGTTAAAACAAATGATAAATAAAGATTGAGGTGGGATACTGTTATTGGGGTATATAGCATACAAGGGAGGTAGACGAGAGAGAGAGAGACAGATATTTAGAGAGAGCGAGAGAGAGACAGTTAGTTAGAGAGAGCGAGAGAGAGAGAGATAGTTAGAGAGAGCGAGAGAGAGAGAGGTGGGCAGGAGGAGGGCTGTTCAAACGCTCACCTTTTACAGTAACAACTCCTCTAAGGGCTCCAGGTTTAACCTTACTTTACAGGATGTCCACATCAACAAAAACAAACAATTTAGAAGACTTATTAAAAAAAGAATAATAACAAAGAAATAAAATTAATTATGCAAATTCTGACTGTGGTGAGAATGTGTCATTGGAAATGTGGGTGAGAACACAGATTCCCTTGTCTGTGTGAAATGTGTGGGAGCAAATTCAGTTCCTGGACTAGGGGGAAGGGGGTTCAAAGGCACTGAAGCTGACAATGGGCTGGTGTCCTCATTTATGTTACAGTCTGTACTTCTAAGCACTCACCACGTCATAGCACTTGCACTGCACCAAATATACTTATTAGTCTGGGTAGAACGTGCAGTTTCTAAATCATCTGCCACTCTCTCTCTCTCTCTCTTCGCTTTCTGTAATCAAGATAAAAAAAATATTCAAAAAAGCTTGTTCTTTTTTTCTGACCATCCCCACACGACCAGAGCAAAAATAATGAACACAAATAAAGTATGCAATTAAATCACTCCCAAATGAATTCATGTGATGAAAGTTTCTTTGGTGCATAGCTGTGACAGGTTGGTAGAGACAGTTAGGACGGCCACACATTCCACACCAATTAGAGCTCAGACCCTGCTTAACCCTGTATGAGTGGTGTCTTGTCTGACAGCTCATTATTTATGTACTAATAGAGCAACGTTGCTCAAACTCCCATCTATCCTCGAATCTACACCAGATAATTACAGATGCTTATTTCGTATTTTGGAGAAGAAAATACAGTATATAACTGCTCATTACCGCACTGTGATGTACTTTAGGTAAATTTGCGAATGTCTTGGTCTGAATTCCACATTTAGTCATTTAGCAGACGCTCTTATCCAGAGCGACTTACAGTAATTACAGGGACATTCCCCCGAGGCAAGTATGGTGAAGTGCCTTTCCCAAGGACACAACGTCAATTTGCACAGCAAGGAATCGAACCGGCAACCTTCTGATTACTAGCCCGATTCCCTAACCGCTCAGCCATTTGACTCCACTTCTGACTCATATCTAATAAGTCACTGACTAACGATGCCAAAGGAAAGGATTGCAGTCCACCCTGAGAGAGATTACCACAGCCGACTGCCAACAACAAACACCAAGCGTCACATCAGCAACTACATAACTGTCCATAACCTAGTCAAGATCAAAGACTGAAAGGTAAGAGGGAGCGAGGGACCGACGGAGAGAGAGAGAGAGAGAGAGAGAGAGAGAGAGAGAGAGAGAGAGAGAGAGAGAGGAGGTGGAGAAAGAGAGAGGAGAAAGGTTACAGTTTTTAGTAACAGTGGGTATTTGTTTAGGCAGTAAAAATAATAAATTCCTCCATAGGGGATGCAGAGTCTTGCTGTAACTCGACCTTGTGACAGTCATGAGGAGTCAACAAACTACTTTGACTTGGTGAACTAGCTGCAGCAATCAAAGGAGGTATATAGAGAAAACATACATGTAGTTTAATGGTTCTCATCCGTCTATCCAGTAAAAAGCACAAACTGACACACGCCCAGAAGTATTTGTAGTCACATTCTTAGTGAGGCAGCCATTGCACACAGCAAAAAACTACAAATCCCTTCATTTTGAGGTTTATTATTAGTCTGATTAAATCATCAGCACATTTTTCCATCGGTTAGGTCTTGCATCTCCCATTTAGCTTTTATTCCCCCCCCCCTCCCCCCTCCCCTAAAAAAACAAACAAAACAAAAACTCTTTGATCGTCAGTCTTAATATACACCCTTTGGGGTACTGTTTTGATGCAGGAGCGAATCAAAAGAAGGATGCGTTTTCTAAAAGAGGGAACCAATATCAAGACCGGAAAAAAAAGACAACAAAAAAAAAAAAAACAAGAGGAGAGGAGAGAGAGAAGAGAGAGAGAGACACCTCACATGACCCGAACGATCAAAGAGGGATTGTTGAAACGCGTTCACACTTTAGAACAGCATGGCAGATGTACTGAACTGGGCTGGATTTGCAGTGATTCACACTTTCGGTGCTCGATCCAGGGGCTCTGTCGAGTCCAAGAGTGGATATTCAAGAGATATAGACCTTTTGAATAGAAGCTGACATCCCAGCACAACTGGGATGTCCTCCTGTCATAAAGCGTCAAGCCACCGTATAATAATAATAATATATTTTATTTAAAGGCGCCTTTCTCGGCACTCAAGGACACCGTACCGGGGGTACATAAGACATTAAAAGCAGACAAATCACGGAGCTGCCCTACATACTGCAGGCCCAACTGGGTTTTGGAAAAGGAGAGGATTAATGTGTGGGGATTGGGAGAGGAGGAAGGGAATTAATCAGGCCTCATAGTGCCCTGTTGTGGTCCATCAAGTATTGATCAGTGATGAGACAGAATCACACCTGAGGGATGAAGGAGATATTAGTGCATCTCAGACACATTAGGGTTATAGGACCATTAGCAGGTATTAGTCGGTCTAGACAAAACCTTGCCACACTTTAACCCTGCCCTGCTGAGAATCTGACATTACTCTACCAGGCTTTAGGATCGGCCTAGAACTGGGTGATTTATTTGACTGTTATCTTACGTTTCTTATTTCTTATGCCAGTATGGTCATGAACACCAGCATAACATCACACTGTTTATATTGTCTTGGAAACAGTATCCATGGTTGAGTCTGGGGGGATCAGGGGGGCCTGTGCCCCTGTGACAACAAGCTTGGGCCCCCTTGTGGGGACCCTAAATGTAAAGTCTGAATAATTATAAACATGGCATTTTGCCTGTTAATCAAGAAGACTATGACAACAATAGTGTTTAATGTAACTGGACCCGCTAACAATACAACTGGCCCCAGCTTGTCCCCCCCCCCCCCAGACCATGAACATTTCCTAGTCTGTTCATGGTGCGAGACGATGATTACTGAAAATGTGTAAAGGACTAGCTTGCTTGGCATGACACAGCAATCTGCATGGCTAAAGCAGCTGTCGGATCTCTACTGCCGTCCCGTGGGAGTAACAGGAACTTTCGGTGTTACCGTAATAACTGCCTCAGCCGGCGTTCACACCTGTTTGAGAGATCTGGTAGGAACGAAGAAATTAATTTCGGTACATTCACTCAGAACAGAATTAATAGCTTTGAGCTTACTTGAGCTCCCAATGCAATGTTTAAGGCTACAGGCGCAGACGCATCTACGAGTTGGGTCTAGACGGAGGCTGGTCCACTGAGTCTTTGTTTTAATAATCAATTAAACGAGAGAATTACATCCTTCCCTAAGTGGGTGCTGTACATCTGTACGGGTCTGATTACGTCACAGGCTTTCACGATAGAAGACATTTCATCGGCTTAGTTATTTCCCACAACTCCTCGTTAATGTATGCTCTTACATAAAATGTTCAGCGATGTATGAATTTCATTTGTGGAATTCAAAACTGCCCAATCAAGGCAAACGATTTGTACGTTCGACTATATGCCCTCCTCGCTGGTACGCACCACCAGAATATCGCTTAATATCGTGACGTGTACAGTCGATGTAGACAATCTCTTAAATGTTATCGATAAATGTATCTGCAGTCGGGCTCCAAGCCACGTGATGCTTGCCGGTGGGGCACGGCACGGGGTTGCTATGGAGATACGAATTGGTCTGATGCAGAGCTCGAGCTTGTCTGCTACACTGAAACACACAACCAGTACAAGTTGAAAGGAAAACGTGAGTACAATTGGCTTAACTAGCCGTTACAATGTTACACATTCATTGGTAATTGTTTACAGTATTCACAAATTGCTGCCATCTTATTTATGCTCGCAATATCTAACAACTGCTACAGTATTAGCTAGCTACCTAGCAAACTAAACTCACGTTTTCACGAGCTCGTTCGAGTTTTGCATTCATGTTTTAATATTTAGTTACGGTTATATGCATTTAATATCTAGTTACGGTTATATGCATTTACCAGTCTAATCAGACATTGAAAATATACGCATTCGAGGGAGAAGCCCTGAGAACAGTTGTTTTGCCTTCACACAACTACTTGAAATGAAGGCTAATTGTAAATTATATTGCACTACAATAAGTTATTGGGATATGTGATGAGGTGAGAATGTCAGACAGACATGCGTGGTCACTGCCACTCGCATGGTGAGAATATATTCTGCTTTACAGGTTTTAGCAAACCTCGTTCTCCAAATCAGTATGGACGAGACGAGGAACGGGACGATGAAGCACTTCTCCGCACCTGTAAGCAGAGACAGGGTCATCTGCAAGTTCCCAAAGGTATTCTAACCACTAAGCTACTGCCACAAAACAAACTATTCGTCTAAGCCTAAATGACCACAGACAGTTACTGCGGATACGGTATTTTAACGGAGAGTGAGGAACAAACAGGATGTAGGAGAAGGCCGGAGTGGCAATTTTAACTAATAACCTGAATCTTAAGATTCAGGTTATTGAAAACGTGTGACATCCATTCAAGGCTCCTTTTTCACAGACGGTTGTGTGTGCGTAGCTGGATCACAGGACTAGTTTCGGACAAATTTTCTGAAAGAACGGCACACGGTATACATTTGTCCATTAACCCAACTTCCATAAAGACCCCAGTCAGTTAGCAGCGGTTCTCATTTCAGTTTTCACAACAAACAAACTTCCACCTAAAACTCTTTCCCCCCTCAGAGTTAGGGAAAGTAGACAGTCAATTTGAAAGTTGACAGTAGTGGGAGAACCTCTAGATCAGATGGGACGTTTCTAACGACCGACATGTACCGAAATGTCTCCTTCCAGGCCTCAAGTATGTTTTCCCTCACCGATTCTCCTCTGTGTTAACTACTAACGTCGATTCTCCGATCACTCCATCCCTTCCTTCCAGTGTCACAACCCACAGGCTTGTTTACAGAAGAAGGACGACTGGAATGCAGAGGCCAGGGTTGCTGTTAAAGACAGAGATGAAAGGCACCATGGGTCAGTTTATCGGTTGGCCTAATTAACCTAATTCCAGTCAGATGAATAACAGTGATGACGCCTTCTGTTTAATCTGCTTCTGAAGATGGGACAGGCTGAAGATGTCGAAAGCGGTAGTCGTGGGCGACCTGAATGTAGGCAAGACCTGCCTCATCAATAGGTACAGGATGACAGCTTGTTCTACAGTATGGGTTTGTCGATTTGTAAAAATTTAAGAGGCCACTGCAAATTGTATCCTTCTGTTCCTCACTCAAAATTGTCCTTCTCAACTTTTTTTTTTAATCAAAGAAAAAGGTACGGTGGTCTCTCCATTGTTTCCAGAGCTGTATTCATATAGATGTAGATGATATCGATTGTTTTACATGCATCTGTTTTGCCCTCAGGTTCTGCAAAGATGCGTTTGACCGGGATTACAAAGCAACCATCGGGGTGGACTTTGAAATCGAGAGGTTTGAGCTCTGTGGAGTTCCATTCTCTCTCCAGATGTAAGTACACATTTCTGTGTGTTTTGACATTTGTACACATCTACGGCTTTGATTTTAGAATTATTGCCAGTACTTTACAGTCACTGATCTGTTCTGTTGCTCTCACAATGTAGCTGGGACACAGCGGGCCAAGAGAAATTTAAATGCATTGCTTCTGCCTACTACAGAGGTGCTCAGGGTAAAAAGGTTTTTCCCTTAAGGATAAAGTGATTTGTGAGAACAGACGCAGATTTCTTGTTGTTGTTGCCGATGTCTCTACTCACATATGGAGTTTGTTTTTCACAGTGATCGTCACTGTCTTCGACATGGCAGACATCAAGACTCTAGAGCACACACGGTAAGGTCGAGAGACATTAATAAGGGGCCGGATTAATTAACGGGAACAAGAAAAAGCATCTAAAATGTACCTCTTCCTTCAGACAGTGGCTGGAGGAAGCCCTGAGAGAAAACGAGCCAGGTTCCTGTTTTGTCTTCCTGGTTGGAACAAAGAGTGACCTACTGGTGAGGTCACTTACGTGAATGCTCACGATCATATCATATGTTCACAGAACAAACTCACACATTTAGTCTTTTGGCCTTACGGGATTCATGCTTTCATTCATGCATTGTATTCCTTTTTTTCTGTCTCCGCAAGTCCCCAGAGGAATGCCACAGGACAGAGAAAGATGCTCTCAGAATAGCGACTGAGATGAACGCTGAATTTTGGTCGGTTTCTGCCAAAACAGGTGCATACATCTTTGACATTGAGATGAAAGGCTGATAACTTCAAAATCATCAGTATCGTAAACAAAAATGCACTGTAAATGTAATGGCAGAGACTTGAGATCTATGGAAAGCTTGCAGTAAAAACGTGGCTCTTCTCAATTGTAATAACTGTAACGTATACAGCCACAGCTCTTACATTTACATTTATTCATTTAGCAGACGCTTCTATTCAAAGCGACTTCCAAGAAAGAGCTTTACAAAAGTGCATAGGTCAATGATCATGAACAACGAGATAACCCCAAAACATTGCGGGTAGCCAAAACATGAAGCAAACATTGTGAAAAGCAAATAAGTGCCAATGGGAAGAAACATAAGAGCACGTAGTTAAACAAGTTACAATTAAACAACATAAACCTCAAAAGTGCAAGAGTGTACCTGTAGGAAAGCAAGCAACAATAATATAATTCAAAGTACAAGAAGTTAAATCAGTTACAACTAACCAACAAGAGAAACAAGTCCCTCAATAAGAGTCATTGTTTTCCTAGAGGAAACTAATATCAGGTCCAGCAAATCATTCCTAAGTACCGTTGTACTCCCGGAACAAGTGCGTCTTTAACCTTCTTTCTGTGTGTGTGTATAAACTGTGTTTGTGGCTCTGTTTTAGGTGACAATGTGCAGGAGTTCTTCTTTAGAGTGGCTGCCTTGGCCTTTGAGGACTCCATACTAAAAGACCTGGAGAAAGGGATCACCCCTAACAGCATTGGAAGGGGAAACAGTATCGGTAAGGGGCGACTTTTTGTTATTCAGGGTCAGGGCAATGTCAATTTGCAGACACTTTAATTCAGTTTACTCCCTCCCTCCCTCCCTCCCTCCCTCCCTCCCTCCCTCCCTCCCTCCCTCCCTCCCTCCCTCCCTCCCTCCCTCCCTCCCTCCCTCCCTCCCTCCCTCCCTCCCTCCCTCCCTCCCTCCCTCCCTCCCTCCCTCCCTCCCCTCCCTCCCTCCCTCCCTCCCTCCCTCCCTCCCTCCCTCCCCTCCCTCCCTCCCCTCCCCTCCCCTCCCCTCCCCTCCCTCCCTCCCTCCCTCCCTCCCCTCCCCTCCCCTCCCCTCCCCTCCCCTCCCCTCACTCCCTCCCTCCCTCCCTCCAGGCTCAGACAGAGTCAACCTGGAAGAGGCCCAGTCGAAAGACGAAAAGAAAAACTGCTGCTGAAAACATCTAGCCGTGGATGAGGTGCTGAGAAAACCGTCTAGAGGAAGGATAAGGATGAGAAAACATGTATTTGAACTGTACTGAAGAGGTGGAGGGTTCATGTGATGACACTTCATTCTCTTTCTGGTTTCCATCTTAGTCCTCCTTGGTTTTCTTACCTGGACGCTCTACTGCAGCTACTGCCATGTATTTTATGATTTCAATGTTTTTATTTGACTGTTTTGTCATTAATTGTATTATGCTTTATATATATTTAATAAATGTACAGTGTTTTAGATTGTTTTTTAATTCATCGGAATTTAAGTTTGTTATGCATTTTCTCTCATATCTGTAGTCCACAGATTGCCAAAATATTTCAAAATATAAGATATTTTAAATGAAGAATTTTCCTGGAATAACTAATTTCTATAAAATCATTTATTTAGTGTACACACCCCACCACCAAGCCACACGGTTAAGTAGGTTTAACATAGTTTGACAATATATCAGGACATTTTTATATCATTTAAGTTGCTGTTGTACCACTTCTATTTGAAATAAAAGTTAATATTTTTGTATCGCCTACCGAAAATATGGTGTTAGACTTTACTGTAGTCTGTTGTGCTACGCGTGCGCAGTTACGTCTATTTCAACTGACCAATTATCAGCCTTTATGAGGTGACAAGTGGGCGGAAACTACATGTTTTTAAGGAAGTGGAGAAATCATGGTGCAGCAGAAGCTCCCAGCTAGCATTCAGACACAACAACTCAGAAATGCATGAAAAAATGCCGATACATTCCCCATAAGTACGTTTTCAATGTGAGTTTTCCCTTCAATGCAACCGCTAACCGTTCCATTTTGTGTAGTAAAACAACTTACCCAAGCACACGGCTCGAAGACTGCTGGCAGATTAGCTTAGATAGCTAACAGTGACAACATCACGAGACGACTATCAAGGGTGTTTTGTCCTGTCTGGTTTAGTTACAGTGTTCAGAGCTACATTGCAGTAGCTCATCATCCATCATCTTCAGTGTCAATAACTGTAAGATAAACAGTGGTATTCTAGGAATCAGTTTTAATGGAGTTCTATATTAAGCAGATCAATATAATAGGTTTATGTGGTCAGGTATTCTGCGTGTGAGGCCAGTCCATTAACTCGTGTTGCTTGTTTACGTTTCCTCAGTCTGTTCACCATGAAGACTAATAAGACCTACAAGCTTGTGGTGCACAAGAAAGGCTTTGGGGGGAGCGGTGAGTTTAAAGTGATGAATAAAGAGTACTCCGTTAAACATTTAAATACATATTTGTGTCTAATTCTGTCACGATCCCTCCCGTTATGCAGAAGATGAGTTGGTTGTGAACCCCAAAGTCTTCCCCCAAGCGAGTCTTGGAGACATCATTGAGATCGCACACCCCACAGACGAATACAGGTCAGAAGAGTGTGCTTGAGTACATGTTACTATGTCTTCATATCGTTCATATCGTAGGCTATGTGCTGAACTAATAGATGCAATCATTCGTCATTATTCATTTGTGCGGCTCGTAGATACTGTTCCTTGATTCTGACTTCCCTTATACTGAAATAATGTAGCCCTCTGCACTTCTGATCCTTGATCTTCTGCTCTACTTTCTATGTGCGTTATTTGTACGTAGCTATGGATGAAAAGTGTCTGCTAAATTAATCAAATGTAAGATTGAATAAATAATCCTCTTTGAATTGTTTCTATCTTCCCGTCCTCCCCCTCTACAGTCCTCTCCTGCTGCAGGTGAAAAGCCTCAAAGTGGATCTACAAAAAGGTACAACACATCTTTATATCACACTGCTAAACTGGCCCAGATTTCATTAGTGAGTCCAATTGCCAATGATTTGTATAAGGAATGCTATCTGTCGATATTAAACCAGATATATTCTTCATCCCAATTCATATAGAAACCATCAGTGTGGATCAGACTGTTGCACAAGCTTTCAAACTGCGAGCCTATCAAGATGTCATTGTCAACATCGTGGACCCCAAGGTTCTTTTGTCTATGTATTCATCAGAACAGGAACGTCTTCATTTCAGTCAATGTAACCAACATTATCAAGACATTATAAAGCAAGTAGGGGCTTGTGATGTGTCTGTCTGCTAGGACGTAACCCTGGACCTTGTAGAGCTCACCTTCAAGGACCAGTACATCGGAAGAGGAGACATGTGGAGACTGAAGAAGAGTCTGGTGAGGTGGCTCACAGCACTGTGTGTGTGTGTGTGTGTGTATGGAAGAGGAGACGTGGAGAGTGTGTGTGTACTTACATTTACATTTAGTCATTTAGCAGACGCTCTTATCCAGAGCGACTTACAGTAAGTACAGGGACATTCCCCCGAGGCAAGTAGGGTGAAGTGCCTTGCCTAAGGACACAACGTCAGTTGGCTTGACCGGGAATCGAACTGGCAACCTTCGGATTACTAGCCCGATTCCCTCACCGCTCAGCCACCTGACACCCCGTACTTGTGTACAAGGGTGTTTGTGCGTGTGTGTGTCTGCCCTTTACCATTGAGTTGTTAGCAGTTTACGTGATTGAGTTGTTCATGTTGTCAGCGCACGGTGTCCTCTGACTGAAACCCCTTCTCGTGTCCCAGGTGAGCACTTCTGCCTACGTGACCCATAAAGTGGAGTTTGCCGGGATCAGGTACATATGGAAAGCTGACACACACTGTGACCAACGTAGGAAGGGAGTTTTTCTCTACTCGCTTCTTCTCTGTCCCCTCTCTCAACACCCGTCTGTTCTCCCCGCGGTCCTTGCAGAGCCCAGGCCAGTGAGCTGTGGGTGAAAGGGGAGAAGGTCACATGTGGATACATCAGTGAAGACACCAGGGTGAGCAGGCAGCATCGGCTCACTTCACAACCACTGTGTTGGGAACTCAAACACACTATAGTATAGTTATGGATGTACGAGTGTATATTTCGAGTACATATTTCGAGTGCTGGTGATCAACTGTTTGAAGTTGTGTTTTCGGTTGAATACTAGCTCTGTTTGCCGTGTAGGTGGTGTTTAGGTCCACGTCTGCGATGGTGTACATCTTCATCCAGATGAGCTGTGAGATGTGGGACTTTGACATCTATGGTGAGTTGTTCCGATAGAGTTTTTATTCTGGTTGGTGAGGGAATGTGATAACTGATCGAGTTGGACTTGTAAACAGGTCACAGCATGACTTCACATGTTCGTTTCAGGCGATCTCTACTTTGAGAAGGCTGTCAGTGGTTTCTTGTCTGACCTTTTTGCCAAATGGAAGGTTTGTGATTTTTATTGTCTGCAGCAGTATTTGTAAACCCAGTTTTAACAAGAATTCCTGAGGTTTAATGGGAGTTAAACAACCTTAAGTTCACTGTCGTTTACTTTTAGGAGAAGAATTGTAGCCATGAGGTGACAGTGGTCCTTTTTTCACGAACTTTTTACAACGCCAAAACTATGGGTGAGTTACCTCACTTGTCTTCCTTTCAGACTCGGCTGAACAGAAAAATACTCTCTGTTATGACTAATTAATTAGGTTAATTAAGTCACTTCCATTCTCCTTTGACGACTATTCTGTTCAAACTCACTCTTGGTCACACGAAAGACGCATGCTCAAACAAATCAAAGTATAGGATAACGAATACTCTTTTAGCGATGTCGGACTAGAAATCGCTAGGTTGCAAACTACCTTCTTGTTTCTGTTTTGGGCCTCAGAGGAGTTCCCTGAGATCTTGCGAGGGTCCATCAGACAGGACCACGAGGGACGCTTCTATGAAGACTTCTACAGGTCAGCAGGCCTTCAGCCACCTCCTGCATAGTTCTAACCCCAGCATAGCGTCCTGGCTAAAGATGTCTAAATATGATATCACATACACAGTATTACATTTACATTTAGTCATTTAGCAGACGCTCTTATCAAGAGCGACTTACAGTAAGTACAGAGACATTCCCCCGAGGCAAGTAGGTTGAAGTGCCTTGCCCAAGGACACAACGTCAGTTGGCATGACCGGGAATCGAACTGGCAACCTTCGGATTACTAGCCCGACTCCCTCACCGCTCAGCCATCTGTTGTTACTGGCTAGTTTGAGCGATCTGATGGCCAGCAAGCCCTCTGTAGTGTGTTGATGTGTGTCGTGCCGTGTGTACAGGGTGGTCGCTCAGAACGAGAGACGTGACGAGTGGACCTCTCTGCTGGTCACCATCAAGAAGCTCTTCATCCAGTACCCTGTGCTGGTGCGCCTCAAAGGAGCAGGTAACAGGTCTCCCCCCCCCCTCCCCTCCCATCTTGAAAATATAGTTTTTAACGTGTTGTGTATGTTTATGTTTGTGCTTATCTTCACAGATGGCTTCCCCTCCGGGCAAAACTCTACTGCTGCCCAGGGGAACTATCTAGAAGCCATCAACCTGTCCTTCAACGGTGAGTCGTCATGGAGACCGCCGCGGCGCTCTCTGTGATTGTTTACCTTTGAAATACGTCGTTTTGCGGCGTTTGTACTTTATCAAGAGATAGTGACAGTAGTACAGGGACGGGAAATGTTGGGGAGATGAAAGAGTTGAGGACGTGCAGGAAATGTACCCGGGGGTCGGAATCGAACACCGGCCACACAAACCTCACTAACCCTGTTTTTGTCTGCTCTGAAGTCTTTGACAAGCACTACATCAACCGTAATTTCGACCGCACGGGCCAGATGTCCGTGGTGATCACTCCCGGGGTTGGAGTATTCGAGGTGGATCGCCTTCTCATGATCCTCACCAAGCAACGCATGATCGACAACGGTGAGCGCCCGGGTTAGAGAGAGAGCGGCGTCGCCCGCGGCGACGGGTCACCAGCACACGTAGAAGTTCCTTCTGTGATTCTGATCTCGTTCAAATGTCAACTGACAGACACTACGAAAGGCGTCAGTCCTTAAGCTTAACCAACGGTTTCCTATTGAAATCATGATAGTCAAACAGACTTGGTGTGTTTCCAGGTATTGGTGTGGACCTAGTCTGCATGGGGGAGCAGCCTCTTCATGCCGTGCCGCTGTTCAAGGTAAGATGCTTCCGGAACTCTGAATCGAAGACGGAATGTCTCAGGAGGCTTCCGATTGGTCCCTGTTAAAAGTCCGGAACTTCAGGAGGCTTCCGATTGGTTCCTTATAAGAGTCCGGAACTGAATGTTGTTCTCTCTACAACCATGACAAGCTTCACAACCGGACGGTGCCTGGAGACTCCAGACTGGGAGATGACTACAACCTACCCCACTGGATCAACCACAGGTACAGGGACATGAGGGAGATCAGAAGTGTTAGTCAGAGAAAAGGCATCTGAAAGAGTTCTAGTTGCTTTAAAGCTGCAGTGGGAGACAATACAAAATAAATTCAAATATTTTCTCCAACGTCCAGTTGTGTTTGATAGAGAAGTGGAGCTTATTGGTTTGTCTTTTCGTTGCCATGTCGACAGCTTCTACACGTCCAAGAGCCAGTCTTCCTGTAGTTCCTTCACCCCCCGCATCAAGCTGGCCGGACGCAAAGTACGCCACGTGGATGCAACGTCCAGCTAAACTCATCAGAAATAGGTTTAAGCTTTGAATATATTTCATTTCACATCTGTGTTATGACATTTGATTGGTTTTATTTCCAGATGCAGGCAGAGCGATTAAGGAGCTGCAAAGACCACAGTAAGATTAGGTCCATGTTTTCATGTCTGTTCTTCCTTCATATGGATGTTGATAAGCATCATATGTGGAATGTTTGACGTGTCATAGAAGCTTGAAAGCGTCCTGGTAACCCTGGTAACCCTGGTAACCCTTGGATCTTCTCCTCAGCTCTGGGAGCCCCGAAGGACTCAGAGAACAGCCTTCCCATCCAAGTGGACTACGATGCCCACGATGCACTGGTGTTCAGACTTCCTGGACCGTCGAGAGCCCAGAGGAGCACAAACTTCAGGTACAGACCCTACCCAGATGATGGGGGTCAGATGGCTGAGCGGTTAGGCAGTTGGGCTATTAATCAGAAGGTTGCCGGTTCGATTCCCGGCCGTGAAAAATGACGTTGTGGCCTTGGGCAAGGCACTTCAACCTGCTTGCCTCGGGGGAATGTCCCTGTACTTACTGTAAGTCGCTCTGGATAAGAGCGTCTGCTAGATGACTAAATGTAAATGTGCCCCAAAGCACCCAGTGTGGCACTACAAACAAGCAACAACCCCCCAAAAAAGGATGATATAAAAAGAGAAACTGAGGCTGTGAACGGTTTCTGACTGTGTGACGGGTTCGTCTCCCAGGGCCGGCCGGGAGAGGGAGACGAGCGGGAGGAAGAGCTGGGGTTCGGCCGAGGCCGGCGGCGGGGGGGCCGGGGGCGCCTCGTCCCCCGGGCGCTCGGCGGGGGGGCCGGACGAGCAGAGGAGCGAGCAGAGGAGCGAGCAGAGGAGCCTGGCGTCCGACGACAGCCTCGGCCGCGTGTCCAGCATCCTACTGATCCCTCGCGTGGCGCCGGCCCAGTACGAGGTCAGCAGCTCGCTGGGGTACACCAGCACCAGAGGTACGGGCCCACACACATTCTGTCTCTCCTATTCTCCCTCTGTCCATCCTTTCTGATTCCCTCACCGCTCAGCCACCTGACTCCCTATGTCTCCTGTCAGAGTTGCTGGAGAAGATGATGGAGTCTCAGAGGGATTCGAGTGCGCCGGGTCGCTTCACGGTGGGCAGCGCTGAGTCCACGCTGCACGTGCGCCCAGGCGGGTACACCCCCCAGCGGGCTCTCATCAACCCCTTCGCCCCCTCGCGCATGCCCATGAAGCTCACCTCCAACCGACGCCGCTGGATGCACACCTTCCCAGTGGGTAAGTACACACACACCTGTACACGCACCTGTACACACACACCTGTACACGCACCTGTACACACACACCTGTACACGCACCTGTACACACGCACCTGTACACGCACCTGTACACACACACCTGTACACGCACCTGTACACACGCACCTGTACACGCACCTGTACACACACCTCTACACACACCTGTACACACGCACCTGTACACGCACCTGTACACACACCTCTACACACACCTGTACACACACCTCTACACGCCCCTGTACACACACCTCTACACACACCTGTACACACACCTCTACATACACCTGTACACACACCTGTACACACACCTCTACACGCCCCTGTACACACACCTGTACACACACCTGTACACACACCTGTACTCACACACACACTGTTGAGGCGATTTGTATTGCTTAACACGCACTGAAAGATATTTAAAAGAGATTGATAGATTGATTGAAAGATTGATTGAAAGATACATAGACTTGACACATACAGACACAAATACATTCTGAATCAGAACACGTCACCATCCTGGGGAGTCGTTTGGTGTAGATAACAGCAGACTAAACATGAGGTTGTGTAGATAACAGCAGACTAAACATGAGGTTGTGTAGACAACAGCAGACTAAACATGAGGTTGTGTAGATAACAGCAGACTAAACATGAGGTTGTGTAGACAACAGCAGACTAAACATGAGGTTGTGTAGACAACAGCAGACTAAACATGAGGTTGTGTAGACAACAGCAGACTAAACATGAGGTTGTGTAGATAACAGCAGACTAAACATGAGGTTGTGTAGACAACAGCAGACTAAACATGAGGTTGTGTAGACAACAGCAGACTAAACATGAGGTTGTGTAGACAACAGCAGACTAAACATGAGGTTGTGTAGACAACAGCAGACTAAACATGAGGTTGTGTAGACAACAGCAGACTAAACATGAGGTTGTGTAGACAACAGCAGACTAAACATGAGGTTGTGTAGACAACAGCAGACTAAACATGAGGTTGTGTAGACAACAGCAGACTAAACATGAGGTTGTGTAGACAACAGCAAACTAAACACATGAGGTTGTGTAGACAACAGCAGACTAAACATGAGGTTGTGTAGACAACAGCAGACTAAACATGAGGTTGTGTAGACAACAGCAAACTAAACATGAGGTTGTGTAGACAACAGCAGACTAAACATGAGGTTGTGTAGACAACAGCAGACTAAACATGAGGTTGTGTAGACAACAGCAGACTAAACATGAGGTTGTGTAGACAACAGCAGACTAAACATGAGGTTGTGTAGACAACAGCAGACTAAACATGAGGTTGTGTAGACAACAGCAGACTAAACATGAGGTTGTGTAGACAACAGCAGACTAAACATGAGGTTGTGTAGACAACAGCAGACTAAACATGAGGTTGTGTAGACAACAGCAGACTAAACACATGAGGGTGGCCCAGGCCCAGAGCAGCAGAGACAGCAGGCAGGTTTCAGACAGACGGCTGTGTTACAGTGTCGGCTGTGTTACAGTGTCGGCTGTGTTACAGACTCGGCTGTGTTACAGAGACGGCTGTGTTAGAGACGGCTGTGTTAGAGACGGCTGTGTTAGAGACGGCTGTGTTACAGTGTCGGCTGTGTTAGAGACGGCTGTGTTACAGTGTCGGCTGTGTTACAGACTCGGCTGTGTTAGAGATGGCTGTGTTACAGAGACGGCTGTGTTAGAGACGGCTGTGTTACAGTGTTGGCTGTGTTAGAGACGGCTGTGTTAGAGACGGCTGTGTTACAGTGTCGGCTGTGTTACAGACTCGGCTGTGTTAGAGACGGCTGTGTTACAGAGACGGCTGTGTTAGAGACGGCTGTGTTACAGTGTCGGCTGTGTTAGAGACTCGGCTGTGTTAGAGACGGCTGTGTTAGAGACGGCTGTGTTAGAGACGGCTGTGTTACAGTGTCGGCTGTGTTACAGTGTCGGCTGTGTTACAGACTCGGCTGTGTTACAGAGACGGCTGTGTTAGAGACGGCTGTGTTAGAGACGGCTGTGTTACAGTGTCGGCTGTGTTAGAGACGGCTGTGTTAGAGACGGCTGTGTTACAGTGTCGGCTGTGTTACAGACTCGGCTGTGTTACAGACTCGGCTGTGTTAGAGATGGCTGTGTTACAGAGACGGCTGTGTTAGAGACGGCTGTGTTACAGTGTTGGCTGTGTTAGAGACGGCTGTGTTAGAGACGGCTGTGTTACAGTGTCGGCTGTGTTACAGACTCGGCTGTGTTAGAGACGGCTGTGTTACAGAGACGGCTGTGTTAGAGACGGCTGTGTTACAGTGTCGGCTGTGTTAGAGACTCGGCTGTGTTAGAGACGGCTGTGTTAGAGACGGCTGTGTTAGAGACGGCTGTGTTACAGTGTCGGCTGTGTTACAGTGTCGGCTGTGTTACAGACTCGGCTGTGTTACAGAGACGGCTGTGTTAGAGACGGCTGTGTTACAGTGTCGGCTGGGTTACAGACTCGGCTGTGTTAGAGACGGCTGTGTTACAGAGACGGCTGGGTTACAGACGGCTGTGTTAGAGACGGCTGTGTTAGAGACGGCTGTGTTAGAGAGACGGCTGTGTTAGAGACGGCTGTGTTACAGTGTCGGCTGTGTTAGAGACAGCTGTGTTACAGAGACGGCTGTGTTAGAGACGGCTGTGTTACAGAGACGGCTGTGTTAGAGACGGCTGTGTTACAGCGACGGCTGTGTTACAGAGACGGCTGTGTTAGAGACGGCTGTGTTACAGTGTCGGCTGGGTTACAGACTCGGCTGTGTTAGAGACGGCTGTGTTAGAGACGGCTGTGTTACAGAGACGGCTGTGTTACAGAGACGGCTGTGTTACAGGGCCTTCTGGAGAGGCCATCCAGATCCACCACCAGACCCGGCAGAACATGGCTGAGATGCAGGGCAGTGAGCAGAGAGATCCCGCCCACACCTCCGCAGAGCTCCTAGAACTGGCCTATCACGAGGCCACCGGCAGGTTAGACACGCCCACGCGTGGAGGGACACGCCCCTTTTTGCGAGAGACAGAGCTGTGGAGCTGTTATTGATTTTCGGGGTTTGTGTGTGTGTGTGTGTGTGTGTGTGTGTGTGCGTCCAGGCGGTCAACCTCGCGACAGACAGGAGAGAACAGTCTGTACATCAGTGGAGGAATGGAGGAGTTTACTGGCAGTCCAACCAGCAGTAACAGCACGGGTACACACACACACACGCACACACACACCCTCCTTACACACACACACACGCACACACACACCCTCCATACACACACACACACACTCTGTTAGAACAGACCACATACAAGGCTTGATTATCCCTTCTGAACCTTGCTGTTGATCATATATCATGTTAACTGTGTAAACTGGCCCTCTCTTTCTGTACAGGAACCCCTGTCAACCGTGGCTCATCATTTGAAGACGCCACTTCTGACCCAAGTGAGTCTGTCCTACCTTAAGGAAGACACACACACACACACACTCACATACACAGGCACACACACACACCCGCACACCAAACTTCAATCAGCACTGTGACACTCACGAACACGTGTGCAATAACAGAATCGGTTTGGTTGGTTGGAGTTTTTTAGCAGCCAAACAGATGATGTAATGTTCAGCTCTAACCCTGATTGGCCAGGCCGTCTGTGGGTGTCTGTCTGGTTGGGCCTCGTGGATCAGATGGGAAAACATTAAACTGAAGGTTCACTTAGGTCCCCTCCTCCCCCTCCTCCTCCATCTCCTCCTCCTCCATCTCCTCCTCCTCCATCTCCTCCTCCATCTCCTCCTCCTACCCCTCCTCTTCCATCTCCTCCTCCATCTCCATCTCCTCCTCCTCCATCTCCTCCTCTTCCTCCTCCATCTCCTCCTCCATCTCCTCCTCTTCCTCCTCCATCTCCTCCTTCATCTCCTCCTCCTCCATCTCCTCCATCTCCTTCTCTTCCTCCTTCATTTCCTCCTCTTCCTCCTCTATCTCCTCCTCCTCATCCTCCATTTTCTCCTCTTCCTCCCCTCCTTCAACTCCAAACTTCTTTCTCCATCTCTCACTTTCCTCTATAGCTACATCTCATTCTTTTTCTCTCTCCCTCTCTCTCTCCCTCCCTCTCCTTCTCTCTCTCTCTCTCTCTGTCTTCTCTCTGGACACCCTTCCCTGTCCTGGTGAGCTTTCCTACTTAGTTACTGCTTTCCTTGGTGCGCTCTTCATAAAGCGTGTGTGTGTGTGTGTGTGCGTGCACCTGTGGATATTACCGCTTCTGCATCCAGTCTGCCTCAAACA